>NC_064428.1:9895000-10050000 GCF_023375975.1 Astyanax mexicanus | reverse complement strand
GTACATACCTGTCAAGTCTCCCGTTTTGTCCGGGAAACTACCGTATTTTACTCCTCTTTCCCGCCGTCCTCCCGTATTAGTATTTTCCCGTAAATTTCCCGTATTATATTAAGATTAAAAAATATATATTATTGAGGAGACAGGGCACTGACCCCGCTGTGTCTCTTAACCAATCATGGAGCCGGTTCAAGGAGAAAGTCCCGCCTTTCAGGAGAAACAGCCAATCAGCTTGCAATAGAGGGTCAGTGTTGGGAAGCCCCCCGTCGCTGTGAGTTCAGGCAGCTATTCGGAGCTGCTGATGTTAAAACAGATCTGGATATTCAGCGATTTTTCTAAAAGAAAGGTAAGGGTAAGCTAATCATGGAAACTGTGATGAGATTTTTCTGATAGCTGTTTAAAAATACTCGTCTCCGAAATAAAACACACAGATTAAACCTTTTAAAATAAAAAATACAGCTTGTGACTCAGTTTAACTAGAAAATGTGGAGAGGACCGAAATGAACTGAACTGATCAGGGGTTGAGTGATCAAAAGAAAGAAGTATTAATTAAAAATTATTAATTGTGTAGGCCATTAGGACTAATTTTTACTGATGGAATATATGTGGTCCGTGTCCTTTTAGTAAAATCTCATAATACTATTTTTAGGTCACATACAGTCATTTTGCAGAATTTGTGCACCCTTTGTTTAATTTTAAATCTATTAAATAAATAAAAAATATATATAATATAAAAGAGTGCATTTATGGCAAAAAAGACATGAAATCTTAACTTTTTTAATATCTAGAAAAGTATTTTTAATTTGACTGTATTAAAAGAATGACATATGTAGGAATGTCCACAACATTTCAGATTCTGATAATCTAATTGTAGTGTGTAAGTGGTTCACATGTGGTTATTTAAAATTTTTTGTAAACCTGTCTTAAAATGTAAGGGATACTGAACCTTCGTTGGGCTGGTGGGACGGCTTTAAGCGGACAGAGGAAAATATCCCTTATTTTTCAATCTAAAACTTGACAGGTATGTATGTATATGTGTGTGTGTGTGTTTTTTGTGTGTACGAGTGTGTGTATATATTTTTGTGTGTATAAGTGTGTGTATATTTTTGAGTGTATGATTGTGTGTGTGTGTATTTTTGTGTGTTTGTATGTGAATGTGTGTATTTGAGTGTTTGTGTGTATGAGTGTGTGTGTGTGTGTGTGTGTGTGTATTTTTGTGTGTATGTATGTGAATGTGTGTGTATTTGAGTGTTTGTGTATATTTTTGAGTGTATGAGTGTGTGTGTGTATTTTTGTGGGAATGTATGTGAATGTGTGTGTATTTGAGTGTTTGTGTGTGTGTGGGTGTATTGGTGTGTGTGTGAGTGAGTGTGTGTATGTGTGTGTGTGTGTGTGTGTATTTGTGTACTTACATTTCTTTAGTCCTGTTTTCATTCTGATGTTCCCTCCATGCTCCACTCTACACACACACACACACACACACACACACAAACGCGTTAATGCATATTTTGTGTTCTCAGCAACATCCTTGTGGTTAATTAATTATTAAATAATATAGAACTAATCAAAATATACACAGTAAATTGGACAGTGTTAAATAAACACTGTTAGTTTTAAGTTAACACTGGCAATTTTTATGTGTAGTAAAGAATATTTACTATATTAAATACAAATTACATAAATAATAATAATAAATACAGTTTGTTCTGGTAATGATTTGGTGGTTTAAATCATTTAAAGGGTTAAATATTGATTTGGTTAAAGTATATAAATCTAAACATCATTACCTGTATAACAGTGATTTAAATCAGAGGACTGTACTATAGTAACATTACTGACCACAGTAACACTGGTTATTATTACCTGTGATAAATGTAACTATTATGACTAAAAAAGGGTTAAATTATGTTCAGTAAAAATAAACAGGGACTTTTAATATAGAATGTATTTACTGAGTTAGATTAGATTAGATTTATCTGGTTATAAATGTTAGTTTAGTTATTATTATAGTTTTATTAGTTTGGTTAATAGTTGAGTTTGATCCAGCTGAGGCTAATAGGTGATACTCCTCTCCCCCTGCAGAGGACGCTCTTATTCTGAATCAGCAGGAAACTCCAGCCTCTGGCTGCTGCTAAACACTTCAGAATAAAGCTTTTACTGCAGGCTGGAGATACACTGAGCTCTGTGCTGCTTTCCCTCATTATAGAGCTATGAAATGTCCTTTTCTACATCCTCACTGCTACAGCTTTACACTAGTGATGACCATTACCAAGCTTCTGGATCATTAACACAGCTGAAGCAGTTTAATCAGAAAATGATTCAGTGAAGCTTCTGATACTCGTCTCTACGCTGCGTCTACTGTCCAGTTTCATTTCCTACAAGATTCATTCTGTTTCACTGAAGCTCATTCACACTAATAAACCTTTATTACAACTAAAATAAACCAGTTTCATCTTTAAACCATTAAATAAACGTTTCACTGACTCAATTCTCCATTTTTTATCAACCACAAACAAAAATAATAAATAATACAAATTACATTCCCTTACATTCACAATTACAATCTGCACAATTTAATTACAGGTTTTTATTCTAAAACTGAATGTGTTGTGCTGTGTTGGGATTAGGATTTATCTTCTTTTTATTGATCATCTCAGAATATGTGATCAGATGGACTGATGGGCATCGATGGGTTCAGATATAAAATAGATCAGTTATAGATTTAGATTTTTTTTAAAGGATTGGTGTGAAAACTGAGTAAATAAGGTATAAAATATGAAAAATATGACGGATTAAAACATCAGAACATGTTCTCCAGTTTCAGTCAGTGGAATAAAGCGGGGATCTGAATCTTCACAGTGGATTCAGTGACGTAACGAAGCTTCAGTTACTGTTATAACGTGACTCTAGTGATTTTAGTGAGGACACTGCTTTAATCTCTGTATCCAGTGAAACATCCAGACTTTACACTGAAAGCTTCATGAAGCATTGTGTAACACCACAGTCCAAGATAAGCCTGTTCTGGATCAGTTTTATCAGAGAATGAAAAGATGGAGAATACATTAGCCGCTTAGCTTAGCATAGGGTCTGTTCTAATGGGTTCAGAAGGAGAATCTCACTCTCTGTACTTTTATATGATCTGTAATTCAGTGTTTTAATAAAGGATTTATTTCAGCAGCAGGTTAAAGGTTTTAAAGTGGGTTTGTGTTTCTGTTCTCCTGCTGTTTTAATACAGAACTCAGCTGTATAGTTTAGCTGCTCTGCTGCAGCTTTTTCTATAATTCAGCCTCTAAAAAAACATCAGCTTCTCTGTGCTTTAACTACTGAAATGTGTAATAAGTGTTTATGCTATGTAAGATAATGAGCTTTATATTTAAAAGTTGTTTATTTTATTATTATGTATGTGAGACTGAAATGGTGCTGATTGTATTACAGTGTGAATTTTGGTGCAGTGATTTTGTTCATTTAAAGGAATTAAGAGTAAAATAGTGCAGATTTCAGATGTTAATGTAACGTGCATGAACATCGCTAGCTCTTTTTAGTGGAACTCCAGCACCTAAAATGTATCCCAGCAGCCCTAAATAAAGTGTGCCATCAAACGCATTAAAACATTGCACTAAGTTGTTCCTGGTTTGTACATGTTTATTATTTATAGCAGTGTTATTGTTATTTACTGATATGTTGTTTGTTTTGTTTTTATGGACGTGTTTGTTACTTAATTGTCCTTTGTATGGTGAAACCAGAGAAAAATTCCCGCCTTGGTGGGACATTAAAGTTTTATTCTATTCTATTGGGTGTGTGTTTGTGGGATTGACTAGCTGTTGATTTTGCTGTATAATACTGTATATTGTTTATGACTCTGACTATGAAGGGTACAGTGTGGTATGTGCTACATTAGCTGGTGTAATGTATTTATCATTTATGTAGTGTAAAAATTACAGTAAGCAAATAAGACTCTGATAATTCACACCCTGGACCAGATAATGGAGAATGCAGCTGTAGGAGGAATGTTTGATAAAATTATATAACAATCTGCTCCCAACAGTTTTATCTTCTTATTCGCTGAAAAGATGTGTGACAGAAACACACCTGTCTCCTGTATATAATAGTCTGTATGCCTGAATTGAATGTAAATGATTTTATTTCTTCTGATATGATTCACTCAGACCTAAAATTACAATTTTATAACGTGCTAAATATCATGTGATGATATTAACCACGTTTACATGCAGCCTGATAATCAGACAATATTCAGATTAATAGCTCAATCAGAATAGAACACATTCATAAAGCAGTGCTATTGAGGCCATTCTGAATGCAGTTTTATCTCATTGAGCGAGGAGGATAATCCTTTAAGTGATCAGTTAAATAGAAGAATAACAGCTATATAAACTCCTGCATCCATTACATTTACAAAGAGTTACAGTACATTCTCCACATATACAGGACAACAGCAGCATGTAGAACGACACGGTTCTGCCCTTAATCCTCACTGCTCCTGGGTGCTCCCAATATTCCACAATATCACTGAGTGTGTTCTGAGTGTGCTCAGTGCTCAGTGTGTGTGTTCTGAGTGTGCTCACTGCTCAGTGTGTGTGTGTGTGTGTGTGTGTGCTAGGTTAAAAGTGGAGATTGTAATTTTCCTCACTGTGGGATTAATTATTATTATTAATAGAGGATTTCTCAGTGCATGGCTGCTGTAAACAGTGCAGATTACTGGTCTGGTGAGCGTATCACTGTTTGAGGGATCTGTCTGTATACAACTCAGGATGCAAAGTAACGTGTTAATCCTGAATTTTACATTAAATTATACAATTATCTTATCAAGTAGACTTGGTTCCAAAAACACATTTTTAAATGTCATATTTCTGTGAAGTATAAAAGTAATTAAAATGTGTGTCCCTTTATTTACAATAGCATCCCAGGTCACACACTCCTGTTAAGAATTTCTATTTTATCATCCGTTATGAAGATTAAAGTATAAATTAGATATACCATGAACTGGAGAAAGGTGGAAGCTGCTGTGCTCTATATGCCCTGAAAACAGTCCTGTTAATATCAGTAAATTCCTTCACTGGGACGACTGGTACTGGTATCATCCAGAGGTTTGGTGTAATCATTAGTAATCTCTTCTTTAATCAGTGAATGTAATAAACATTTTCTTCTATTTCCTTTAAATAAATTTCAGCTAATATCCTACTGCTCTTCCTCTGACTAAACTCATATGATGCTGGTCGTCATGGTTTGGATCAGATAGTGAGCATTTTCATCAGACTGTTTTAGAATCATAATTAATTCAGTCAGATTGGACAACATCTCTGCATGTAAACAAAGCTAAATAAAGAATTATTGCTACTATTAGCTAAAATAATTCAACCCTGTTACATTGGGAAGACCCAGAGGTGCAGGGCACTGCAGTGTTCCCACATATGATACAGAATCTGTACCCTAAAAAAATTATAGGTAAATAACAGAGTCAAAATATAAAAGTATAATAAACTCATTATCTTATTGCATAATAATGGATAAAATGTGAAGGTGAACACTGTAAAAGGTTCCTGTCAGCTGCGTGTCAGTGAAACTGAGTATTTTTTTATAAAAAATGTAAAAGGAATAAGTGATCATAAACAAGGAACATCTCATTATTAATATTCCACAAGAATTTACTTTAATATCTTTTTAAATCATAATAATCCAGCTGGGGATTCTGGTCTATATATCAGCATTTCAGATCATGAACTGATTACAGCTAATCTCCTTCTAATCTTAAATCACATCCTATAACCTGTATTCTGTTCTGTAATTCTGCTGCTGTAGATTCTGTGTTCTTTTCTGCTCTAATCAGATCTTCTTCTCTGTCTGTGATCTGTAAACTCTCCTCTTCTGTCTCTTGCTGTGCTGTGTCTGTTTCTGACACCCTGGCAGTGTTGCCAACTCCTCAGTAAGAAAAGTGGCTATTGGCTGTCCACAAAGTCGCTAGAAGTCACTAAATGACGTCTTCGCCGAATTTGCATAATACATGTTTTTTAAGCTGTAAAGCATTAGGGTTGTGGGAGAGAAAAGTGAGTAAAAACACCATAAATGTGTTAGAAATGTTACAAATGAACAACGTCTGTTGTTTTTTAAATAGGAGGTCACATTTTTACAGTAACTTCATTTTTATGTGAATTACATAAATTAGTTTTTTGCCATGTTCTTAAATGTTATTATAAGAGCAGCAGTTATTCGGAACTGTTATTCTACGTTTTTTTTTAGTTTGTTTGTTTTATTTTTATTTTTTACGTTTTCTTAAGTTTTCTTCCTATCATAGACAAATTGTTCAATGGTTCAATAGATATTTAGCTTTGTTTTATTTATTTATTTATTTTTAGCTTTGTTTTATTTTATTTTATTTTTTTACGTTTTCTTCTACCTATCATAGACAAATTGTTCAATAGATATTTAGCTTTTTATAAAGAGGCAGACACTGTGGAGGAGGTGAGTGACTGACTGTGACTGTGTGAGTTAAATTAAGGGATTTCTTTTCGTGTCACACTGAAGACACATTTATATTTATACTTCTGCTCTGTAAATACAGAGCAGGGTCAATCAGCGGCGGCTGTGGGCACGCGCGATTCATTTGCATTGTGTTGGTGGAGCGGTGTGTGTGTGCTCTGACAGTCAGACTGCACTGTGAGTGGTGTGGGGCGGGGCTCACGGCAGCGCCCGCTGCAGCGCAGAGGACAGGAACTGAAGAGCGTGTGTTCATCTCAGAGTCGCCAAAAGTCTCTAATAACACCACAAAAAGTCGCTAGATTTGTCGCTAGTCGCTTTTTAACAAAAAAAGTCGCTAGAGGGTCTGAAAAGTAGCTAAATATAGCGACATAGTCGCTAAGTTGGCAACACTGCACCCTGGACACTCCAGCTCCCCTTAAGACCAGAACTGTGCTGTCCACCAACTCCTCTCCCTGATTTACCCTGAACTCTGTGTTTTAAGACGTTTTGAGCGTCTTTATAAGAAAACTGGTTCACATGTTCGTTCACTTCTCTTCTGAAAACATGCTGAAATATAAAGCTGCAGTAAATGCAGGGCTCTGTTTATTATCCTCTATTAATTAAAGCTTCTGGTCATGATCCTAAACATCCTAAAATAGTTACTAGTTACTTCTCCAAAAAAGTAACTGAGTTAGTAACTGAGTTACTCCACTATAAAAGTAACTAGTTACCAGTAAAAGCAACTATTGCTATTTTACCCCAGGACGTTTTTATTCATTTAAATCAAGCAACAGGTGTAGTCAATCGTAAGTTTAAGATTTTTTATCAACCTCACTGTGATATATAGTTCTATAAATTCGTTTTCAACTTTTCCTCCGTGGTTGAAAGGCAGCTGTTCTGTCTGTGTGAGGCTCGTATCACACACAGCTGAACTGTTTTGCCGGAGGGCTGGGCCGCGCTCATGCAGCAGCTCTCTCAATTGAAATGAATAGGATGCGCTGTGCTGGTGGACGGGGAGAGGATGCGTCGCGTTTTTCTTGCGTGCGCTGCACTAACACTAAAATTAAATTTCAAGTCGCGGGCCACAAAATATCGTTCTGCGGGCCGCGAGTTTGAGATCCCTGATTTAAAGTGCTCACTACAGACTACTGTCTTCCTCTGATGATGAGCCTGCGGACCCCTAGAGAAACCCTGGTCTCATCCTCCCCTCCCTTGTGATTCACACACACACTTGCGCCGTTGTCTGTATGCGCAAAGTAAAAAAAAAAAAGTTAATTCAGCTGCTAAAGTAACGTGCAGTAATGGGGTGTGGGAAATGATAACGCGTTATAATTACAGTCAGAGTAATTAGTTAGATTACTCCTTACTGAAAAAAGTAACGGCGTTAGTAACGCCGTTTATTTCAACAGCGTTACTCCCATCACTGGTCAGGACTGACTTCATCACAGATAATTACCCAATCTAAATATTATCCTGCCTACTCGATCTGGCCCCACCTCACTTCTGAAGCTCTGTCTTGCTGATATCTCTACACCTGTATCCCATCTCATTATCCTCTCTTACTACTGCTTATGTCCCCAGGGTTCTGAAATTGGCTGCTGTTACACCCATTCTTAAAAGACCAGGTCTAGACAGCTCCGTCTGAGTAAATCGTAGACCAATTTCAAACTGACCATTTCTCTCTAAAGCTCTGGAGATGGAAGTTGCTTTAGAAATGCAAGATAATCTGATCAATAATAACCTATTTGAGAAGTTTTAGTCAGGTTTCTGCTGTCATCACAGTACTGACGGCTCTAATCTGTGTCCGTACTGATCAGCTCCTTTATGTCTTTATTCCTCTTGTGATTCTGCTAATGGTTGTGTTTCTGAGTTAATGGTTGGGTTTCTGTGTTTGACCTGATTCTTAGTAGCACATATTAAATCTCTGACAAAGTCTGCGTTTTTCCATCTCCTGGTGCATGTCTTCATTTCTTCTTGGCTAGTTTACTCCAGTTCACTGCTTTGTGGTCTACCCTCTAAAACTCTGTGTCCTCTGCTGTATATTAAAAACTCTACAGCCAAAATCTTTGGGCATTTTCACATCTGAAAGTCCAGACCAGAGTTTGCACCAAGGCTCATATCATTGCTACAATGTAAATACAGTATTTGATCCGGTTAGTTTTGGTTTCACTTAGTAGTTTAGTGAGCGGAGTAAAACTTTACTACATTCTGTCACCATCAGCTACGTAAGTGGAGTCTCTTTACGCTTCATATTAATTTATAGAGAGTTAGTTATTAGGGGAGTTACTTTGCCAGGTGTTGTGACAATTTCTAGCTCTCTGTCAGAATCCCCTTCGCATACATCAACTCCACCCCGCCCCCTTTATTTTTGTTCATACATAAGGGTTAATCTATTGTTACAGCAAATAAATTAATTCCCAGTCTAAGCGTCTGTGTTCATACTGCTGCGTGACACGCTACATGCCACGTGGAGTTGGATTTCGGCACAACGCCTTTTACTTTAAAGAAAGGGACCAAACAAAGCAGGTGTGAATTTCACTCTTAGTTTACACCAAGAAATGCTCTCATATCACTCCCTTCAGCTATACTTGCTACATTTCACAAAACACATCTGTTTTAAAGTTCTGCTACTGACTTTTAAGGTCTTGCACTGCTGTGCTCTTATCTGTCTTCTCTCTTACTGCTTTATGCTCCATCACACAGTCTCAGGTCCCCTGACTCTGGTCTGCTGGCTGTTCCTCTGCTCAGGCTTTTCTCTATGGGTGGCAGGTCTCCAGTGTTGCTACCTCCTGTTATCTGCTCATCCTCCTCTATTTCTCTCTTCACAGCACAGCTTAAAATCTCTCTTCTCTAAATATTTTCATTCTCTATCAGGTCTTTCTTTTTGTTGTTGTTTTTTTACACTTCAAACATTTTAGTATAAAGCTTTCTTTGGATTGTAAAAGGCACTCTGTATAAGTGTGACATTATTACTATTATTACTATTATTACTATTGTTTTAATTTTATTTGTTTGCTTTCACCCTGATCAAAACTTTTATTGAGGCAGTGTTCAAACCCATCACACACAGATCAGTGATAGTAGCAGCTGTGTTTTATTATATAGTGTCTAATTTTCAGTCAGGCTGCTGGAGTTTTAAACACTGTGTTTAATCTCTCACTGTCCTCTACTCTACACACTCCTACCTACAGCTGAAACACCTTGTAGATAAAGTAAAGTCAGAGACAGAAGCTCTGAATCTGTTGCTGCACAGATTTACAGTGTTGGTTCATAGTCCTTCATCAGTGGTTACAAGCTGCTGTTTGTGGACTAGTGTCAACTACAGAGTGTCCTATATGGTTAGTGGAACTAATAAGATGGACAATTAAAGAGGTGGTCATAATATGGGATATGACCATGTATAGCTGATTTTTAGTAGATATCTAAAAATAGCATTATTTAAACTGATAGTGAACAATATCTAACATGCTCATAGGACCATGGTGTCTACCAGCAATATGTAATGGAAAGCATTCTAACCCACAGTCAACAGCAAAGATGCACCAATTCCAATTTCCAATTCTTACATAAATTATAAGAAACTTTTCTTTATAGTAAAATATTGAAACAAAGTGCAGTACTGGACTTTTTACAGACTAGCTGATGAAATGAAGTACAGTATTTGTATGGGTCTGTTACCGGTTTGTAGTAGCTGTGTGTGCCGTGACAAGAGGTGGAAATCCTGGAACACACGTTTGAGAAGTATTACATTGTGTGTTGTATTGCTTGCAGTTTAGTGAAGTGTTTTTAAAATATTTAACCTCGACTGCTAATTTCTTCAGACTGGGCATACTCAGCAAGTGTCTTATTAATGTGTTGCTCTGAATATTGAAGTTGTTCCTCCGCAGCTTACTCTGACCCTGTAGATATGCGGACTGCGAGCTTGCTGATGTCTGCACTCGCTGTGAAGAACATTCTTGCTCATAATGTATTTTGTGTGAGTCTGTATGTCTTTGCCGCTGTCGCATTAAGTAACACATGTAAAATGTGTGTACATTTATAGCATATTTGAATCAGAATTCTGAGACTGATTAGTTGGTCAACAGTCATGGCCGATCAACTGAAAATCATCAGTGACTCCAGTCACTGCTTGATCAAGCTTCGCATCTTTGGTGGATAGTGCAGTGGGTGGTAATGATCATGACTGTCAGTGTCTGGCTGGAACTCGTTACTTTCACACCAGCACTCTTTATACAGACTCTGGTTTGTTCAGTTTTCCTTAGTGTGGTTTGTTTTAGAGGTTGTGTAAACAGTAATTGAACTTGGTTGTGCACCAAACAACTGCATTAAGACCAGCAAGAGGAGGTGGTGTCGTTCCCATTCTAAACCAACTCTGAAGAGGCTCATTTTGGTGACTGTGATCTGTCCTTAATCCGAATTAACCATCAAATTTACTCCACTTGTTTGAGATACACAGCTGTTAAGGTGCAGTTTAAACTCATTTATTACCCAGACAATTACTGAAGCTATTTTCTAATGCTGTCTCTGCTGCTGCTCCATGTCAAAATGTTAATACAGTGTTAAAACAAGTCTAGCTGATTAATTTTTTTTTCTGTTTCTGATGATGTACTGCAATGTAAAATAAAACATGATATGTAAAAGCTGAATTGTTTTTTTTATTAAAGCATTTTTTTTTACAATTAACTTAGTATTTCTAAAGTAAAATAGCAAGTTTAGTAAAGTTCAACATTGTTAATAAAGAGTCCTACAAAGTCCTGTTAATCAGTGGTTCTTTTTTAAATCCCTAAATATGTGATGCTTATTTGGACACTGAGGAGACTAATTAAGAATGTTTTTAAGCTTTTGGCTTCATTGTATAGTTTCCATTGTCTACCACTGTGTTCTTTAGTTAAGTTTGAGCTGTTGTTACAATTGTTTGTGTAGGGAATGTAGGTGTGCAGGTCACCATAAAATATAGGGAAGGGATCTATTTTACCCAATCTTTGAATCATCATATAATTAATTTAGTCTCATTAATAAATTAAATACAAATGTTCAAATCATTGATATCACATAATATCTCATTTCTAACTAGAAACAACTGTATGAGATCTTAAGTTTTTAATAAATGTGAATTCTTTTACATATAGTTATCAGTAGCAACCAGGATTAATGATTTCAACACAGTTGGAATACTAAACACGACGATCATATGTTAATAAGTTCAGCTGAATTTTGGAGGAGCTGAGAGAGCAATGGAGATTATTCTTGGCTATTGAGACATGCAAGGGAGCGCACTCCATCTGGGGAAGTCGAGTTTTTTATTGGAATAATGACACCCTTACATTTGACTATTACTGTGTGGATAACTCAGGATATGCACATAGCTACAGAAGCTTTAGCTACAGTGAGCTCAGAATCACCTCAGCATGTACATGTTACAGAGCTCAAGAACAAGGTCTTCAGGTATATTGACACTGTAGCTTTAAAGGCTTTTTAGGAGGAAAATCATATGCTCTGTGGTTTCTTTCACTCCAAATACATTAACTTTACTCCAAAAGCTTGGGAGTACAAAAAGGAGGACAATGGAGGACAATGGCTCTGTGCTGTGCTGCACACTCAACACTGAGAATTACCGGCTTACGTAATACAACCAAAAAACACTAGCACTCCTTTTCCTTAACTCTTGGTGCACACTAAGAAAAATAAGTACAGATTTGTACCTAAAAGAGTACAAAGCTTGTCGCTGGGGCTGTACCTTATATTGAGGTACAAAAAAGTACCTTTCAGTGAAAGTCCTTTTTTGTACCCATGTTTTTTATGCCAGTATAGATTATAAAAATTATAAACATTATCATCAACTAAATATGTGTCAAGAATTTCATGATGCAAAATTGTCTGGCTTTCAAATAAAAAAATGTGCAAATAAAATATATATTGTTTATTAGTACAGTGGTACAGAATACTGAATGTACCTTTTGGCTGGTACAAATTCGTACTTATTTCTGTTAGGAATGACTTTGTACTTCAGAGGGAACAAATCTGACCCTGTAAAGACCAATATTGTACCTTTGAGGGTACAATTATGAAGAGTGTACCCTTGAGTACAAAAAAGTACTCGTTTCGTACCTCTGTTTTTTAGAGTGTGACTATGTAGTGAAGCGTAGTGAACACTTTTTAACAACAAATAACAAGAATTAATCTTTCTAACATTTTTCTTGATAATTATTTACAGATATTTTTATGGGTTTTTTCTTTTTAGTCAACAATAACATTAACTGACTAGATATCACGTGTGCAATAATACGTGGGCAATCATTACATTCTAAAGCTACTGCTGTATTTCAGCTTTATGTATATAAAATACTGTATTTTAGTATTTATCGGTATGTTAGAACAGAGGTGCAAAAGAAATTGATATAATTTGCTTTAAAATCTAAATTTACAGTATAAATATTATCTGGATTTCAGAAGAAAATTATGTTTGAAATTCATTAATCTTAAAGACCTTACTAGCCCAGTTGTTTAATGTTCAGTCTGATGTGATGGATATTATAGGAGATATACAGTCTTTGTCATCCTCTTATGATTTGGAAGTAATTTTACCATTCCTTGAAGAGGAAAGGGGTTCTGCCCAGGTTCCTCTGGGAATATAATCTCTTCTGACTGTATCTGCCCGTTACAAGCCTGACTTTGAAGAAAATAGCCATGTGGAGCGTTGAACAGGCATTTGGCTTAGACTCTAAGAGATGACAGGTAGCTAAGTTTCTCTTGGTGAGAACAATGGTGCAGCCTTCTTTGTTTTTATCTGTTCTGTCTACCAGTGATGTCTGACTCAGAGAGAGAGGTTTTTTTTTTTTAATTCTCTGTAAAATTTTCACCTTAGTGGTGAACAGCAGAGAGAATGATTCCCCGTTGTACAGGGATGTTGTTACCTGCATAACTACACACCTCCCTGTCCCTGTCTTTCCCTGTTTGGTGTTGACTGCACTGTGCATTGCTGGTGGTGCTGTCACCTTCTGGTAAGGATACATTTGTTCTTGGCTTTGTAATTTCTACATTCTGTGGGTAACTGGTTCCTGTCAGCCTCACAACTAGTACTGGGCAAACCCAAATTTTTCTATTTAGCACAAAGTCTAATAATTCTCTCTCTCTCATGCTCTCTTACAGGTTATTTTTTCTAACCATTTATTCATGTGTAATGTTAAACAGCGGCAGTATGTATTGGTAGTACATGTCATTGGTAGTAAATTTGATGTAATGGAGAATGAGCTCACATGTTGGAAAGCTAAACGAGCATGTTCCATCATCAGGCTCTCTAATTCACTAACAGTGTCTTAAACACAAACAGTACACACACACACACATACCTGAGTGTGCTGAGTTTGCAGCGTGGATCCTTCAGTTTATTTGAGAGCTCCTTCACTCCAGACTCTCCTGGGTTATTGTAGGTCAGATCCAGTTCTTTCAGGTTTGAACTTAAAGATAAAGCCAGAGATAAACATCCTTTCTCTGTGATCATACAACCAGATAACCTGCAGAGGAGAGAAAAACACCAGGATTAGATAGGATAAGTGACACAGATAAGATGAGTGGCAAAGATAAAACAGACTGTTGGTATTCTTTAAAATATCAAAATAAGTTATTTTAGTTATAATCGGACAGAGGCTCTGACCTGAGTATCTCCAGTTTACAGTGTGAACTCTTCAGTTCAGAACAGAGTTTCTCCACTCCTGAATCCTGCAGGTCATTATTACTGAGATCCAGCACTTTCAGAGAGGAGGTTTCCAGTTTTAAAACTGATCCCAGACTCTCACAGGACTGTTCCCCAAGATTACACAAGGCTAGTCTGACAAAAACAGATGAAATAAACAGAGTCTTCATTAAAAAATGTATTGAATAAAAAACATAACAATAGCACTTCCATATTTAGTTTAATAGGATTCTGAGTGCACTCATGATTTATAATTACTAAATACATTATGTTAATATTGTCTAAATTATGCAGTTGTGATGGAAGTGTCCATTTCCAAAATCAGATAAGTAACTATATAGGTAACCAACTTGGTAACTTACATCGTACAAACCCTCCTTAAGCTACACAGATGTTCCCCAAAACCAAATTTTGACAAGATTAATTGCAACAACTGCATTTAAGCTGTGTAGTTCCTGGTGATAACATCATTGAGGATAGAACATGCAGTAACAAGAGTATTAATACTTTCAGAAAGCTAAATATTTATATTAATCATGCTATATGAACATTTAAACTGTAAAGGGATGAATGTGTAGCTCTTAATGTACTTCTTAAATAATTTATATTTTTAAACACATGGTTGTACTTATTAAATATTATCACTACACACAAAGAAAAATAAGTACAGATTTGTACTTAAAAGAGTATAAAGCTTGTTGCTGGGGCTGTACTTTATACTGAGGTACAAAAAAGTACCTTTCAGTGAAAGTCCTTTTTTGTACCCATGTTTTTTGTGCCAGTAAAGATCATAAAAATTATAAACATTATCATCAACTAAATATGGCTCAGAAACTTGATGATCAAAAATTGTCTGGCTTTCAAATAAAAAATGTGCAATTTATATATATATTGTTTATTAGTACAGTGATACAGAATACTGAATGTACCTTCTGGCTGGTTAAATGGTACAAATCTGTACTTATTGCTGTTAGAAACTACTTTGTACTTCAGAGGGAACAAATCTGACCCTGTAAAGACCAATATTGTACCTTTGAGGGTACAATTATGAAGAGTGTACCTTTGAGTACAAAAAAGTACTCATATCGTACCTCTGTTTTTTAGAGTGTATAACCCATTTGTGCCCATATGAGAAACCTATGGAAAACTGCATATATTTCCTATAATATGCTGTGATGAATCACTCTCACAGATATCTGCTACCCTCAAGCCTCAAAAATCAAGGCACTGTGTTTAAATGAGCAAGTTCTGTAAGTACATATTAAACCATTTCTTCTGAATCATATTTAACAAAATGTGTTCCTCAAATTTCAACTTTACATAACCCAGATTACTGATATTACCTGTTCTGTTAAATAAAAGTGTCAGTGGTGTGTATTAGTGGTAAGTGTAACTGTCTGTTGCAAGAACTGGACAGTGAGCATTTTCTGACCTATTTTAGATACGATATCGACCAGTTCATTTCCCTCTTTAGTAAGCTTGGACCCAAAATAGCAAGGCATTTGAGCCATCAGGCCAAGCACCTATCTTTCTATTTGTGTTTGTCAGGTAAAGTAGCTTAAAATATTGTTTATTAATGCATTAATTACTTCTGTAGTTTAATGCAAGCATATTAAAGACAAAAAAATAGAAACATAAAATATCAATAAGGCATTCACAATTTAAAATAAGCTGCAGTGTTTATTCTTTACTAGTTTTATTGAAGGTTTTAACTGAATATATATAGCATGTTAGGCCGCATTTCAAAAATACTCTCTTAAAAGAAGACAAATATTTAAAAAATAAAAGATTATTATAATTTTTTATAAGTTTAATCATTTCCCAATTATATTTACTAAAAATTAACTAATTATTTCTAAGGTATCTTGGAGGACTCTTTCCACTTTCTTGTTCTCAGTTACTGTGTTGGGGATTCCACTGTAATTGGAATATTTACAAGGTCCATATTGAATTATTCACAGAGTACATGCCAGTGCAACCTACAGAGGACCAGGAGAACCACTGCTGCTGGGTTTCATAGGGAATAGAATTTCCCAAACTGCTTGGGATTAGAGCCCGACCCAACCCGACCCATAAACTGGCTGTTTCAATGAGTAAAATCTGTTCAGAATGACACTCGAACACTGAAGGAGTGTAGACCTATTATTTAAGAAAAATGTTTTAAGAACAGCTTCACACAGCACTGCAAGTCAAACGTGATTAGATTTAGTTAGTTAATATCATTAATTCTAGTATTAGAAATATATATTTTTATTTTTTTTATACAAAAAAATCAGTTACTGTCAAACAACCAACTGTCCACAAAAACTGCAACAGTCCACAAGCGAGCAGCCTTAAGTGAAAACATTTCTGTAATACTGCTGCTAAAAATAACCAATAGAACACACATGAACATGAAACACATCACATCGGAAAGCTTTATTAGTTTTATTAGTTCATCCTCCCGCCTGGAGTGTTCTGGTGTATGAGCTACTCACAGGTTAAGGGTCTCACAGCTGCTTCTCAGATGGACTTATAGCTGTGAGGAGTTTATTCCTCATACTGTATCTCCTGTTTCACTACAAAACACGTGCTTTTATCTCCCTCACGCTCATATTACAATCCATACAGAATTCTGCAGCTTTCTCAGTGTTTTCTGTTGATATTTCGCACTGTGAGGTGCCACGCGCTGCCGCTGTTGTGCCAAAATCTCACTGCCCAGAGAATCTGACTTCGCTTTGCGAGCAGGATTTCTCCCAACACTGCTCCGCTGGAGTGGAAACAGCACTTATAACTAAATTAACAAACACAAAAACGAAGGGTATTCTATCTGTAATTTCAGTTTGTTTTAGTTAGTTTTATAAACACAGAGTACGGTTACAGTTTTTTTTTATTATCGTTTCTATTAGTTTCAGTTAGTCTCAGACTATTTTCTGGAGACCGACCCGACCTGGCCCGAGGAAAGTGGTGGGAAATCTCGGCCAAACCGAAGTCAGGTCGGGCCTCGGGTCGGGTTCGGGCAGAGAATCTAAGCTCTGGGATTTACAGATGGGATGCATCCAGGGAACCTCGTAGTTGTGGATGTTTCATACTGTTTCTGGGTTTTGGGTGTAGAGATACAAGGCGTGTTTCCCTGCAGAATCTGACATGTTACAGAGTCGGCGCATCATGTGCGATGGGAAGTCATGAAAGAAATACAGAAATGCAAGGCAAGTGTTTTTCTATGCTGTGACGGCAGACATTTGGACAGACAACTTCCACAAATCCTTGTTTCTCTTTGCTTCTTTGTGTGGCTTAACCAGACTTAACTACACTGTGCACATTTTAAGCACTGCTCTGTCCAGCGCTTTCTTCTCTGCTGTACTGGAGAAGAGATCTCTCAGCTCCTAGGAAATGAGAAGTCACTGGTCACGTATTTTAAACTTTATGGATTGCTAGGCAGCCTGCACAGGTCTCTTAAATAAACCAAATACAGTGTTTGACATGCTGGATTCTGTGTTGCAGCAGTATGAACACATTGTATCTTTTGTTAAGTGCTGACCACGCCTAAATGAAGTAGAGAAGGAAAGAAAAGGGGAGGGAACTCTTGGGCTGGAGTTCTGAACTGCGTGCTGAAGAAGCGTGCAGTTATATCCCCCCCTTTTTATTTAATAGGAAGTGATAGAGTAGAAGAAGGGGGGTTGTTGGGGAGGAGGTGGGTTGCAAACTTTCGTCATGAGAGGTAGTTAGTCAGGGCAGGTATTTATAGGACGGCTGATTGATACAGGGTGGAGAGAACGTAGAGTTTTGTTATTACATAACATCATATACTGCCAACAACCTATATGAAAAACGACTTTTTAAAAGATGCAACTAACGATTTATAAACTGGTAACACACTAAGTTTGTTGTTAGTTTTATCTTGGTCTGTGAGCGCTTTTGAGCATTGTACAGCATCAACACTGGAACTGGTGCTCTAAGCTGTGTCTATTGTTCGCGTTTCCTGTCTAGAAGAACTAATGTCAATGGCCAATAATGCACCCCAACCACTACAAGCTCTACAGGACTGCTCACTTTTCTAAAGTTTTGACTTTAAAAAGGGTTATTAAATTTTATGTCCCTAAGTATTTTCCTGTCTATTCACACAATTAGAGTTGCATAATGTAAAATAAATACTTTCTTTTAAAAGTAAAACATATCACCTAGAATGAAATAGTGAACAATGGTGTCTTTTTATTTTTCTGAGAGTGGTTGTTTGTCAGTGGTAAAACAACTCAAGGCACAGAAGGGGGTAATTTTACACATGAAATTTTACACATGAAGGGAAAATAACTCTCTCCTACAAAAACATGGCTGTATCGCATTATTTTGGAAAATAAGAATTATGATAGTTAAGCCTGCATTAAGGCAAAAAAGTATTTTTCACATATTATTTATTATAGTTATTATTAGATGATTTATTATAGCTTAAGAGACCCAAATGCTTTTCATCATATTTTCTGTTTAGACTTTCTGAAGTTTGTGGAGTCCAGTGTTGCTTCCAGTTCTTCCTTGTAAAAAGAGCTCTATTTTTAAACAAACCTGAATATGTAGACACACAACACAAATTAAGGAACGTGAATTAAATTAAGCCAAAGAGTCGAATAGAACGCCAAATGATATGTCTGATTTAGTGAAAGTAAACTCTGAACAATGCCTGGATCTGATTCTTAAACTCCCTTAATTATCATCACTCTCATGACCCCCACATTAAGGCCCCTATCAGAAACATTTTATTTCTTCTGTAAAATTACAATTTAAAACCATTTAAAGTTTTGTTGTGGCAACATTGCAATGCAGACATTGCAGCATGTTTCTATATAAATATAAAACTCAGTAAGAGATCGTTCTAACCTGAGAGTTTCCAGTTTACAGTGTGAACTCTTGAGTCCATCAGAGAGTTTCTCTATGGAATCCTGCAGGTCATTGTTACTGAGGTCCAGTTCTTTCAGGGAGGTGTTTTCCAGGTTTAAAACTGATCCCAAAGTTTCACAGCAAAGTCCTTGAAGATTACAATAAGCAATTCTGCAAAATAAAGGCATTTAAAATGTGAGGGATTTTTTAAATGCAAGAGTTTTAATGAAAGAGTTAGAGAAACACTGACCTGAGTATCTCCAGTCTACAGTGAGGACTCTTTAGTCCAGCACAGAGTTTCTCCAGTCCTGAATCCTCCAGTTCATTTCTACTGAGGTCCAGCTCTTTCAGAGAGTTGTTTTCTGATTGTAAAATTGACTGCAGGGTCTCATAGGATTTTTCACTGAGTTCACACATAGCAAGACTGTAAAAAGATAAGTAAGTGCAACACACTGATACTCAGAAGAACATGTTTTAATAAATAAAATAGTAATTAATAAACAGGTAGTTTTGAAGGCACTGAATACCAAGTTTATCATTTTAAAAAGAAATAACAGAATTCTGACCTGAGTCGCTCTAGTTTACAGTGTGAATTGTTCAGTTCAGCAGAGAGCAACTCCACTCCTGAGTCCGTCAGGTCATTGTCACTGAGGTCCAGTTCTTTCAGAGAGTTTTCTGATTGTAAAACTGACTGAAGAGTATTACAGGACTGTTCACTGAGTGTACACATAGCAAGTCTGTAAAAGAATAAAAACACGTTTTACACAACAATCGGTGAAATATGTTTTAATTTAATAAAAATACCCTAAATGTTTACAGGTAGGGAATTAGAAAAGACACTGAATAATAGGTTTTGAGAATTCTGACCTGAGTATCTCCAGTTTACAATGTGAACTCTTCAGTCCAGCAGAGATTTTCTCCATTCCTGAATCCTCCAGGTTGTTGTTAGTGAGGTCCAGCTCTTTCAGTGAGGAGTTTTCTGATTGTAAAACTGACTGCAGATTCTCACATGAGTGTTCACTGAGTTTACACACAGATAACCTACAGAATGCAAAGAAAGTACAGTAACACACACACACACACACACACATACAAACACACACACACCCCTCCTTAAACAACTATCAAAGATGTTACTGAAACATTACAAATGACCTACATATTTCCCAATTTACTGCTTTAATTAATGGAATCATGATCAGTATAATTTAATGAATTAGAAGAATTAAAAGTACAAAGTGAAACACGCTGCTACAAAGCAAAGTCAGAAAAATATATAATGTAAAGTAAGTAACTGCATAAATATTCTTTTCTCTTCATTGTGTATTTGAAGAGGAAATACTGATGAAATCTTTCAGGCACAAAAAAAATTCAATGGAGGACAGTACGGCTGAGAGATTTACAATGGAGGACAGTAGGGCTGAGAGATGAACAATGGAGGACAGTAGGGCTGAGAGATGAACAATGGAGGACAGTAGGGCAGAGAGATGAGCAGTGGAGGACATAAGTGATGATAGAAGAGAGGTGGAGGACAGTAGGGCAGAGAGATGAGCAGTGTAGGGCGGTAGGGCAGAGAAATGTGCAGTGGAGGACAGTAAGGCAGAGAGATGAGCCGTGGAGGACAGTAGGGCAGAGAGATGAGCAGTGGAGGACAGTAAGGCAGAGAGATGAGCAGTGGAGGACAGTGGGGCAGAGAGATGAGCAGTGGAGGACAGTAGGGCAGAGAGATGAGCAGTGGAGGACAGTAGGGCAGAGAGATGAGCAGTGGAAGACAGTAAGGCAGAGAGATGAGCAGTGGAGGACAGTAGGCCTGATAGATGAGCAGTGGAAGACAGTAGGGCAGAGAGATGAGCAGTGGAGGACAGTAGGGCTGATAGATGAGCAGTGGAGGACAGTAGGGCAGAGAGATGAGCAGGGGAGGATTCTTACTCTATTTTTAAATGATCTTCAGATTTTTTTAGATGTTTTTAAACAAGCATTATTTAGCCCAGTTAAAACAGACTACATTTGTATCTTTGTTGTGATTTGTTACAGAGTGAGAACAGTAATCGCACTGGGGTGTGGACCAAAACAAGCACACCAAGACCTGCGAGAAGAGGTGTTCTTGGTCCACTCCCAAACAAACTCTGGAGCAATTCTGTTTGTGGCCAGAATATGTTCCGACCTTTCAATCTCTACAATGCACATCACTACATTTTTTAATGTGCGATGCACCGACCCCACGATGTATCATTACACCCCTAGTTTGAACAAAGACCAAATGTCTGTTTATGCAGTTTATACTTACATATTCTACATTTGTTGTGAATGCTTTTAAACTCTATATTTGAACGAAGTGTGTGTGTTTGTGTGTGTGTCTGTGTGTGTGTGTGATTATCGATAATCGCTTTAATTTTCACCCCTACTAAATTCCAGTCTAGCTTTTATCTGGCAACCACCACACTGCCAGACTGCAGGTCATCAAGCTTTGATCCACAGCCATATTAACCAACAATATGATATTTTTTCATCCCACATGCCTTCCATTCTCTTCCAGCAATAACACCTAACAACCACTCTGTAAACACCCGGTACACCATGGCAACCTCCTATCAACCAATCCCTTTCCATAGCAACTACCAAGCAACACAGTAGAAACCACCCAGAATACCATTGCAGCCAACTCACTGGGGGTTCTGTATTCTGTATTTTCTATGTTTAATCTTTTGCCTGACTCTTTGTCCTGTGATCACGTTTCTGTAAAGCTGCTTTGTGCCAACACCAGTTGTAAAAAGCGCTATACAAATAAATTTGATTTGATTTGAACTAGCAACACCATAGCAACCACATAGCAATGACCTAGCAATACAATAGCAACCATCTAGAAACCATTTAGCAACACCACAATAACCACATTGAATGTCACAGTAAACACCTAGCAACACCTTAGCACAGGGGTGTCAAACTCATTTTGGCCTTACTTATAAATGGACGAAAATGTAACCAGATGTAATATAAAATGAATGTAATTACTCCTTAATGTTAAATAACTCTCAATATATTATTTATTCAATCAAATATTACAGTTGCATGGAAAAAATGTTTGCTTGTTGCTCTATTAACATAAATCCTTTTAATTTGTCATGTTATGAAATCCAAAAACTCCATCAATCAAGAACCAAACTATTCAAGTGAATAGAAATGACATCAAATACATACATCAAAATGACATTTCAAATACACAATTAACTTTGATCAAAACGTTTGATACTGAAAAGAGGCTTAATAAATATAAAATCAAAAATTGTGAGCTGTTAAGAACATGTGACAGATTTAGCATTTCCTCAGATTTAGCAGTTCCTCATCCAACCACTAGTCGGAGCTGCAGCAGCAGCACAAGCCCGCGGTCTTTACTTAGTCAGAGCTACAGCCCAGCCACGGGCTACAGGGCTCAGCTGAGCCAGTCTGGAGCGTTTTTAAAATTTTTAAAGTTCTTCTGTGTATGAAATAAAGATTTTTAACCCCACTAACCGGATAATACAGCTCTCTACAGTTCATCTTTCAGCCCAAGCAGCTAACAGCAGCAGTTTAGAGCAGCCGTCACGGAGTCACTGCTGGGATTACATTATAAACAGGTCAGTTAGCGCGCTGCTAACCTCAGGATGTTTATAACTACGGAGTTTAGTGGACACACCACGGCTGCAAGGTTAGACTGTTGAAGGCTACTGAAGACTATTAAAGGCTATTGGAGGTTATTGAAAGGGTTATTGGGGGCAGAAATCAGTAAAGGCTGGTTAGATAAGTGATTCACGTCCTCGTCCTTTGCTGTGGTGAAACTGTGACTAGCACTGTCACAGTGATGTTTATTAACGTCATTAAAATTTTGTCAGGTACTGTCTTATAAATATTTACACAGAACTTATATCTCTTCTAAAAAGCGTTTATTTTGGTCAGTAACACTCTTCGTAACACAAAAGGCATACCGGTCTTTCACCTTGAAGCACAGCCGTCCGTCTGCATCAGCTTCTCTTTTCTGGACATTATGGGATAAACATTTGTATGTCTCAAGTCCACCCGCGAAGTTACGCCTTCCCTCCGGCAGGGTTTCCACATCAATGACTACACTGCCGTGTAGTGGCAGTAAGCCATAACTTCGCAGGTAATTCAATGGACAAGCATTTTGGAAAATGTAGTTTTTGGTCAAAGCACACTTCTGACCTATTTATTATAGACACTAAGATCTTACAAGCTCTCGCGGGCCACATAAAAGGACGTGGCGAGCCACATTTGGCCCGCGGGCCTTGTGTTGGACGCATGTGCCTTAGCAAATACCTAGAAACAGTGGCGCAAAAAGGGGGTATGTGGCCTATGCGACGCATAGGGGCGCTGCACTAGAGGGGGCGCCAAATCAAAGCCCCAAATAAATTTCCTCTCCGGAGAAACAGCCAATCAGCTTGCTGGTTGACGCTGAGGAATTTAAAACGTATCCCCCCCCCCCTACTGACAATTTTAAAACGTATCCCCCCCCCCTCCCCCCCCCGCTGACGATTTCAAAACTCCCCCCCCACGCTGACGATTTCAAAACGTTTCCCTCCCCCCTGCTGATGATTTTAAAACGTATTCCCTACCCCCCCTTACGCTGGTGTTTTTAAAACGTATCTCCCCGACCTCTCCACCCCCCCCCCCCACACCCCCTCCGGAGATGATTTTAAAACGTATCTCTCCCCCCAGGGTCGCAGATACTATATTTGCATACACCCCAAAAAGTATGTAGTTGTACCCCTGCCTAGAAACGTTTAAGCAACAACATAGTAACCACCTTGGATACACTATCAACCACATAACACAGTAGCTAGTAGTTAGCAACCAATTAGTGACACCATAGCAACCACCCTGGATAAAAAGTAAACAGCTATTACTTAGCGACACCATAGCAACCAACTATACCATAGCTGATATGTTGTTTTGACTGCTGCATATTCTGTTCTACACTTTAAATGATAATCAGATCTGAAGTCTGTTCAGGGCTGCAGACTAATGCTGTCCTGTGGTTCTGCTGCTGACAAAATAACACACAAGAAAAGATTAATGCTGGTAAATTAATAAGGTAAAAAAGCAGATTATGAGGAGCCGTTTATGAATAAAAACACACCCTTCAACAAAAAAAAAAGAGTTATTCAGATCAAGTCAGGGGCCATCTAGCACCAGTTATTGTGGATGGTGGGTTGCCAAGTCAACAATGAATCTTAAAAATCTCAAGCTCTCTTTAATTCCAAAAGAGGTCCAACTGTGAGTGTGGCTGTGTGAGTACTGGTGACAGGATGGCAGGATGACCAAATGCAATTCCGCTTTTTTTGTCCTACATAGTGAGAGCAGCTGTGAGAGAGTGAAATGTTTAACTTAACAAAGTGCATTCACTGGCAGCTGTAGCCAGCTAGTGTAAGCAGTGTAGTCATTATAAAAATTAGTCAATGAAGATCAACTGTCACACCATGCACATGTTACACAGACTTAAACTGAGCTGGTTTTGGAACTTATTTCTTTTTTTAGACCAAGTTATTTGTAAGCTGTATTTTGTGTTTAGTTAGTTTCTGAAATTAAATTAAATTAAAATTATAATTAAATTAATTAATATTGAAAAATTCCAATATGGCCAGACTGTGAGCGACAGGATGACTGCAGCAAACTGAATAATCACAACAGAGCTGATCAGAAGAGCATTTCTGAATCCACTGCATGTATAACATCAGTACATCACTTGGCCTATCACTCCTTCCAGCCAACAACATGATTCTGAGTCAGCTGGCACATCTCAGTTTGGTGTAAAACATTAAGAAAAACTCAATTACTGACAGATATTTAAAGACTCTAAAGGTGGACATGAAACATTTCAGTTTGTACAAGTTTTCTGAGGGATTAAATTTAATGGAATTTATTTGTGGGGGACATTTTTATATAAAATGTTTACACACTAAATTATAATATATTTATGTTTGTTACGTTTGCAATAGTGCGCCGCCATTTTGCCTGTGCAGCACTGGTGACATCACAAGGTTGGTTGGTTAAAGAGCCCAGGTACATAGCTAGCGGTCACGGTTAAGAAAAAGAGCTTGTTGTTTGTGGAGATTGTGGATGAAGATGAAGCTGAACTAGGCTAACGTGAAGCATTTGCTCAGAGATCTTTCCTCTATAAACCTGAGCAAAAATTTTTAGATGCTTTTCTGAGAGCGAGAAGTTTTGGAGGTGTCTCTGCTCTTTCTACGGGAGGTCCGTGCAGAAACCCTGCAGCCCGTCAACAGCAGGTACTGCCATCCAGTTAACTAGCTTAGCTTCTTTATATACATTTAGCTATTTAGCATGTAAAGTCCAGAGTTTATTAAGACTGAATGAAACGAACATGATTTAAGTGGATATTGAAACACAGGCGCTGTTTGGTTGATAAACCGTTCTGTGTGGAAGTTAGAAGGCTTGCTGGGTAGCTAGCTTCATCTAGTAAGCATTAGCTAGTTAGCTAGTGTTGGCTAGCTATGGTAAGATCGCTGGATACGTAGCAAACACTAGCTATGTTATCTTTTAACTGTCAGCTTATCTAGATTTTCGGTCCCTCTCACTGATCTGCTGGAAGGGCGCGTCGTTTAAATATATTATAGTGCATTAAATAATATATTATTTAACAAGTTCCTTTGCAGAAGATAAGTGCCATCCTTTAAACATAACTTTATCTATTTTTGAAAATAACCTCCACATTTAGTCCACCCTTTAAAACAATTATCTAAGGACTTCTGGAATGCAGAAGAATCTTTGTGTATTTTCTATGGTCGTGGCTTTTTAAATCTTGTAGACTAAAAAAATAATAATTATACCAATAATTGTTTTAAGAAAAACATGAAACCAAAATATCAAAACTACATCAAGGGTTTCTTCAGTCCAGCATAAATGTTTACAGTGCTGCCACTGAACTATAATATTTAATCTGTAATTCTGACCTGAGTATCTCCAGTTTACAGTTTGAACTCTTTAATGCAGCAGAGAGTTTCTTCATCCTTGATCCCTGCAGGTCGTTGTTACTGAGATCCAGCTCTTTCAGGGTGGAGTTTTCTGACTGTAGAGCTGTACTTAAGGTTTCAATAGCCTGTTCAGTGAGATTACAGCCAGCTAATCTGCAGAAGAACAAGAACAGATCAGTATAAAGTCAGCATGGCTCATTTAAGAAAGATTTTTATTTAGGCTTAGCACACATACAGTGCTGAGAAGCACTGGGTGGCTGAAACCAATTACAACACATACTGGGAAATCATATAGAATTAAAAAGGCTACCAACTCTCACAGTAGGTTGGAACAATAAATATACAATTACCCAAACTTGGCATAACATCAACTATATGGCATAAACAATAAGTAGCCAACACTCTTATTAATTCTGAACTGTAATTACATCTGAAGCTGCAGTTTTAGTTTGGAAAGTGGGCCAGCAGTGCTTGATGGGAGGGAGAGACTCTGTGCCCCTCAGCACCTCCTCTTTTAAACCTCCACACTCACACAAACAAGCTGCAGATAATATTTTAATATTATATCATTATATCTAATTATATTATATCTAATATTTTATTCTGTAACAACAGTCACTGCAATACAGTAATAATATTTTAGTGTTATAATCTGTATAATAAACACTCACTGAGCCTTCCTGCAGTTTGATACAGCTGGAATGAGTCTCCTGTATCCTTCCTCTGATGTGTTGAATTTGCTCAGGTCCAGCTCTTTGCGGGGATTCTCGGTGTGGAGACGCATGTAGGTTATAACTGAGCACTGTGTAGGAGAGAGCTGCTTTTTTGAATATTTATCTGGAATCAGAGACAGACAGCAGAACACTGATCAGACACTGCTCTTACTTAGTGGCTGGTCTTCAGTCAAAAAAATATTTATGTTAAAAGATCTTTTATCCAATACAAAAAATGGGTGGGGTTGTTTTCTTTTAAGGGAAGCGGATGTAGTAAATATAAAAATCACACCTGAGACCAGAGAAAAAGGAAGAAGTTGACTTATTATTTGTATTGGAGAACAAAGAAAGGAGGAAAGAACTGTCCTGAGAACCAAATTTGTGGAAAATATGAGCAATCTCCAGAGATCGTGATGTTCCTTTGTCCACAGTTTGCAACATAATCAAGAAATTTACAACCCATGGCACTGTAACTTACTATCTGTCGACATTTGAAAGAAATGAAACACTATGGCAGGAGACCCAGGAGGAAACCACTGCTAACACAGAGACTTTCAAATCTCGACCCAGGACTGAAAATCCTGAGCCTAAACTTTGTTCTATACCTGGGACGTGGGCAGGAGAGCTTTTTTTATATAGTTTTATTTCAAATTTTACCCATTTTCTCACCAATTTACACGGCTAATTACCCAACCCACTTGTTAGGACTCCCCCCATAACTAGTAATGCCCCCAAACACCAGGAGGGTGAAGACTAACACATGCTTCCTCCGATACATGTGAATCCAGCCACCGCTTCTTTTTGAGCCAGCACGCTCTGAGAAAAGCGCAGCGGTTCCGATACATCAGCTCACAGACGCCCTGTGCTGTGGACATCACCCTAGGAGTGATGTGGGAAGAGAGCGCCATCTACCCACCCAGAGGGAGCAGGGGACCAATTGTGCTCCCTCTGAGCGCCGGCAGCTTCATGGCAAAGCTGCATGAGCGGAGGTTTGAACCTGCGACCTCCTGCTCATAGTAGCAGCGCTTTAGACCGCTGGACCACTGGACCACATAGGAGAGATAGTGCCATGCATGCGACACATAAATTGTTGGCCCCTGGGTTCAGATATATAAACAGCTTGTGTATAGTCCTGATGATCATATTGTCAAGCGGGTCCAGGGGTATGCTCCCCTGGGAGAATTTTTTAATTATCATGTTAAATTTAAATATTTAACTCCGGCTGCAAAGCAGATAATTTCATAATATTTTAATGAGGAAATCAACAAAACCAGAGTGAAACTAAACCAGACTCACCCACCGTTCAGCCCAGCATTCACCCCGGATCAGTTTAAAATTAAATAAAAACGAAAGCAGTGATTTAAATTATATTATTCTGTCGATCAGAGATGATCCTAAAGAAACATTCTGCTGTGTAAAAACCTGTTCGCCGTCTGAACATAAACTTTAGCGTGGCATGGTATTCCCAGACTTTAAGGTTGGTTATTGCTTGATGCATAAAGAAATTACCTTAAAACAGACACAGCCCAACGCAAAAGCTCCACACATTGGTCCCCACAAAGTGTACTTCTGAATTTGTCTACACACGGGTGTGTACACAGAGGCCAGGAAACACATTTTACTGGTAACTAGTAACTAGTAACTAGTTACTTTTATAGTGGAGTAACTCAGTTAGTAACTCAGTTACTTTTTTGGAGGAGTAACTAGTAACTATAACTAACTACTTTTTCAAAGTAATGTGCCCAACACTGTAAACAACATATGTTTGTTGCAGGGATTGTGTTTCCCCACAGTTCTTGATGCGTAAAGTATAAAGCAGCTTTTAGTCCGTGCTGGAGGAACATCCAGACATGCTAGCGCTTCTGCTGTTAGCTGTACTGAAGCTCAGTAAAGATGCGCCTCTTAGATCCAGAGATCTGTCAGATTCTGGACGAGCCTGATACATTTTTCACATGTTGGTATGCCAGAGATCGAGCACAGCGCCGGAACGCTATCAGCTCTGCAGACTGCATTTTGCTAAAATTCTGAAAAGTTCTGAAGTGGCCAGTGGACAGATCTTAAAACTGCTGTTAGGAGAAGAAACTCTACAAATATTGGAGTTTTTAGTAAAATAATATGAAATATGTTTTTTCCTCTCTCTTTTGATGTGTTGTTAAAGCAAATAAACATGTGTAGAACAAAACATGTAATTGCAATAATTTTCTGGTAGTGTGTGTGTAGTGAAACATATTGCTAGCGGTAAACCTTTGCAGTATTCATTGCTATAAAAGTGAAAGTAAAAAAAGTAAAAAGAGTAATATCCTCATTAACTATGTCCCAGTAACAGCCGAAGTACAAAGAAGTCACAACATCAATGCAAAAAATATGAAAAAAAAGAAGGAAAGATTCTTATTAAACCTCAGAATCATATTCATAATGACTTTTCCTTCACATTCAGCCAGTTACTGTATCACAACATGTATTTTTACTGGTAGAAGCTTTATATTCAGCCAGGTACTGAGAGAGCTTCTAAATCAAACTATAATTACTAATGCCAACACAAACAATGAATACAGTTACTTTTGTCAAGCACTTTAACTAATAGGCTTTTTAGTAGCATTACTGTAATGCTTTATATCGGAACAGATTATATTTGAAGTAGATAATATAAATTTTACCCTAGCTGTTCAACACAAATACAAACCATAAACACAGATAAAATCGATGAAGTTTGATGAACTTTAGATAACTTTAGATGTCAGTGTGATTCTGGACTTTTTAAAAGGGAGCACCCACTACCTTTCATCATAAAAACCCATGATATGCCCATCTGTCACATTACATATTATTACTACGCTATTTTCACCATTAAGTGTATTTTCTTCTCATGTGGTTATGCTAAAAAAAGCTGCGATACACAACCCAAACATGAATATAATCCTTAAAGTAAGTGAAAATGATTAAAATAAAATTACCTTTTAAGATGTATGCTATAAAGGCAGTTAAAATAACAGCAAAAATAAAAATGCAGATAATGGCAATCTTCCAACCATGAAATCCTTTTCCTGAAAAACAAACCAGATACAAATTACTGTTTATGTACAGAAAGATCTTTAATCATTTGAACAGTGATGCGATTCTGAAGTTTTGTCTTTGTTCTCAGTGGATTTTAAATAAAACATGATGTGAATGAAGTGTAGATGTCAGATAGTTTGACAACAGAACTGCAATTACAATTTAGTAATTGTTCACATTCTTCACTTTATTGTATTATCATTATTGAATATATACTATACATTAGGGAGAATCAGTAAAGTTAATGCCGTTTCCTTCTTTGAGATGCTTTGCTCAGCCTTTATTCCAGCCCCCTTAGGTTGATGCTTGTTTGAGCTGTTTTCTGCTTCAGTTTTGCCTTAAAAAGCTTGTGGTACTTTAACTGTATGTTCCAGAAATGTCTCATCTATACCGTAAATTCCCATTGTATCATTTTGACTGAATCTGTGCAGATATTATGTCTTCATATTGCAGAATGTTTCCTGCTATTTGTATCTGTAGTCTCCCATGGTTACCCATATGGTTTGCATATTGAAGTAAAACACATTTTATTCACAGTGGAAGATAGAACACATGCGGATGAAAGAGAAATTGTACAATTTTTTGAAAAATCTCATTTAGATTTAGATTTTTAAATATAAAAAAGAGCATTTTACAGAGGTAGAGTCTCTCCGAAGCAACAATAGACGGGAATTGACCAATCTGCCAACAACTGTCGAAAAATCTAATTTTAGTAAAATGTTCCTTTCCTTTGGATTCCTTTTGGTGAGATAAATAAAGGATCATCTTAACATATAAAGCTGACTGTCGGTATTAAAGATGGATGATCCGTGTTCTTGGGCCAATCGTGATACCAATCTTAGCCAGGGCCAAATGCCCCATAGACACCAGGCCAACAACAGCTCCCCCTAATTATGGCCACCTCTAATAAAAAATGGGAATCTAAGTTTATTGTAAATAAAAGAAAATGCTTAATTGACCAAAGTAACGGAGTTCAGAAAAAAGTTTGTGTTGTGAAAATAGTTATATGTTTTTGAATAGGTACCCCATCAACATTGGCTGCCTCACTGCCTGTTTTCCAGAGTCATGTTACTGCTTAAAATAGGCTGCATTTAGTGTTAAAAAAATGTTGTTGTTATTATTAAAAAAGTTACTATTTTAATAATAACAACAATAATCTAACATTCTGGCTTGGCTCCAGCTCCGGGTTTGTTACTACACATATAGAACTACACAGTAGAGCTTCAACAGAAAATCGCTGCTTATCCATCACTAAAAACTTTCTGATCATGATTCCTTTAGATTTCTGACTCCTGCTGATGCTGTGTTATCTAGCAAGCTATGCTACTAACTGATTGGGCTGAAAATAAACTGTTAAATCTTTATTTTCTTCCCACCACAAGGTGCATTAGAGTTGCATTTATAGGTTGGATGAGGAATTGCAGCTTCCTGTGAGAGAGCAGCTTCAGCTCCTGAATCGGATCGGCTAAATCAAAAGAATATAAGGCGGTCACATTTTTGGCTAATAATTGGCGGATACATAGTCGATAGATCTTCCCATCTCTAGTAAGTACTGAATGCTGGTAGGAGCACTGCCTGTCCTGGGCTTCTGGATCTATAGCCCTAAACAATGTATGAGACCCGAACCCATGGGCGATGAAGGTGCACCTATGAGGCTAAAGCTCCTGTCCTCCCCCAAAAAAAATGTGTGGAGAATTTTTAAATAAAAAAAAATTGACAATGAGGACCTGATACTGTTACACACATAAAAATGTGTTTTAAGAAAGAAAGGGAGAAAATAACAACTAAAACATTTTATAACGTTGTACCAGTGCCAAAATGTCTGAAGTGTGAGATAAATGGCAACATTACAAACTGCTCAATGCTTTTTAAGGTATATTTTTTTTGTAAGTTTTGCAGGCCTGAAATGAATGTATATTAGCAAATGAAATGGTAACACTTTACAAAAAGGGTCACAATTAACAGTAGTTATGACACTAATAAACATTGTTAAATAATGTTGCAACTGATTATTAGATTAGACTCATTAAAACATAATAAAACATTACTAAATTTTAATGTTTAAGAATGTTGTAAATAATACTGAATTATTAATTAGTTTAGACAGTCTTTTGTAAGTACTATTAATTAATGTAAAGTGTTATCAAATAACTGACCAGACAAAACAAAGAAATATTAGATTAACAAAAAACAGTTTAGTTTTTGCCATATTTGTGTCTTATTTGGAGTTAATTTGCACTGAAATATAGATATATGGATGAAATATAGATGGAATATGTAAACTGCTAAACATTTTTTAAATATTTAATATTTAATGCAGAAAGTCTACAATTCTTAAGCTTCTTGGCTGCTTCATTCCAAACCCACAGTGGTGTTTTATAAAGGCAAAGTTACAAAAACTGTCAATTAAAAACAACAATTAGTTACGGGCCTGACTGTGTGCATATTTCAAAAATATAGATCTCTTATAATAAAAAATAAGATATAGCTTGGAGTGATTCCACAGTTAAATGTGATGACATGCTAACACTGTCTAAACATGCAGAAAGCTTTTAACACTGAATAAAGACAGATTTTGTGTATAGCTTAACTTATAACTACATAGCTTATAAGTACAACAAAAATGTAAAATCATAAGTAAATTGTAATGTTTCTCACCTTTAACTTCAACATACAGAGTCACATCATCATACCAGTCGAATGATCTAATTAAACACTTGTAAGCTCCATCATCAGAAGGTTGGAGAGCTGAGAGTTTCAGTGAGGCGTTTCCTTTCTTCAGTTCTTCTTTAAACAGAGCTGTTCTCCCTCTGTAAGACTCCATCTGATCTCCATTTCTGTCTTTATAATCTTCATACAGATGAACTTGTCTGTCCGTCTCATGCTGTCTGATCCACTCCACCATCATACCCTCAGCACTGATGCTGGGTTGGAGAGAACAGGGCAGAACCAGATCTTCTCCAGCTTCAGCAACAAGAGGAGCAGCTGCACCAATTAGTTTCAAATGTACTGAAATAAGAATGAAAAATTAAATAAAAGTGTTAATTCTTCTCACTTCACTCCATTCATTGAGTGATCAATTGTCAGTTAACCAAGTAGCTGCTAAGCTCTGAAAGATCAGTGTATTGTTTAAATAAACATATTAACTTAAATACTTATTGACTTAGAATGCACATTTAGCAAGAATGTATAATACTGTGGAGGAAATAAGTATTTGATCCCCCACTGATTCTGACACTCCAACATCTCCACCAAGGGTAAGACTAAAGAGCTGTCTAAAGATGTCGGGGACAACACTGTTGACCTACACAAGGCTGGAATGAGCTAAAAAGCCATAAGTACCTGGATGAGAAGGTGATGACTGTTGGTGCAATTATTCGGAAGTGGAAGAAGTACAATGTTAGGGCTGCAACTAATGACTATTTTAGCATTCGTCTAATCTGCTGATTATTTGTTCGATTATTTTTTGACTTGCCCTCCATTTGTACTTCACACTGGTGAGGAGAGCTAGGCATTTAGGTCCCAAGACCAAATTTGCAGTACATTTTGATAGTTTGACAAACCTATATCAAATAAAAATTACAAAGTATATTATAGATAACATTCACACAGGCTGGGTGTTATTTTCAGGAGATTCTATGATATTTTTGTGTTTTTTAATTTTTATCTAATTCTCAATCATTTACCTCCTTGTAATGATTGTTTGTCTAAGAAAAAATGTTTATTAATATTAAAGAATGTAGTTTCTATAGAATAGAGGTTAACTTAATTTTAGTGAAGTGGACAGAATACAATATCTCGCTAACACTTATCCACATTAGTTTAACTAATTTTAGTAATGTTAATGAAGGAGTGAAGGCTGTTTAAACTCCCCTCAGCAGTTCTCTGCAGTAATTTATCTCAGCACGGGTAACGTCAGTGTTTAAAATGTACAGAAATAGTACATTTATTTTTTTGTACTAAAACTTTTAAAATCAGTGAGGGATCAAATACTTATTTCCTCCACTGTATGTACACATTAGCCTTAACATTAGTACCAATGACAGGTGAAAAAGAAAACACTGATCATCTTCATCTACAGTGGCATATGTCAAGAGGTGGATATATTATGCATAAATTGAGCAGTCAGGTCTTGAAGTTGCAACCCAAGGGGGGCTGGTTAGTTTTGGATAGACAGACAACTAAACAGTTGGTGCTAATGTTACGGCAGATCGGTGAATGTTATGACAGAGCAGTGGCCGTCTGCTGCAAAACTGAAGGCAGGGATCAAACAAAAAGAGGCAGATAAAGTCATATCTATAATCAAAGACAACAATGCCAAATCAAAGGGTCAACATTTGAAAAAAACTAGGATACTCAATAAAATCACACGTTTTATTCTGATTTTTGGGCAGGTGTAATTGAATTGAACTATCACAAAAATGGCTGCTGCATTCACTTCAAAAAAAGTCAGATATTGTAAGTAAATAACTTAAATTCCTGATCTTTTGAAGATCAGGCCAATTTTTACGAAACCTTTAATTTTTTCACCCTGAATTATTAGTATTATGTATTAATACAGACAAATCTTATGCAGTGAACGAGTCTTTTAAGACTTACTGAAATTAAATTGGACACTTAATACAACAGTATTAAATCTGTTACTGCACTTACCATTAATTTCAACACGAAGAGTAAAGTCCTCATACCAGGATTCAGATGTAATTAAACACGTGTAAGATCCCTCATCAGAAGGTTGGAGTGCTGACAGTTTCAGGGAGGTGTTTCCTTTCTTCAGTTCTTCTTTAAACAGAGCTGTTCTCCCTCTGTATGTCTTAATCTGACCATCATTTGTGTCTTTATAATCTTTGTACAGATGGACCAGTTTATCAGTCAGATCTGTTCTAAGCCACGCCACCATCATACCCTCAGCACTGATGTTGGGTTGGAGAGAACAGGGCAGAATCAGATCTTCACCAGTTTCAGCAACAAGAGGAGCAGCTGGACCCACTACATTAAAACGATCTGCAATACAAAACAAACAGGAAAGCAAAAATGATACACTACTGTAGTAGCAATCCTCTAACCACCTGTTGTATTCTCTGCAGTTTATATATTGGGAAACAATCTATGAACATTTGGTTTTATTCTGCATTTAACCACCAACAAAAAAAACTATATAAGAAAGTTATTTTACTACAGCTCAGCATCCAATAGCATAATGTTTACTGTCAGGGTTTCAGGACAAGTCAGATGCTTTCAGATGTAAAAATATAAAGATTATTTCAAGAGTTGACAGGTAACACAGCAGGATTTAAGCAACACATGAGTAACCATATAGCAAACAGTTCTGATCTTCAACTTAAGATGTCCAGTGTTTCATTTAGCTCGGAAAAGCTCTTAGAGACTGTCGTGTTCAGCTGCTTTGTTTTTTAGCATCAAAGGTTAACACTGGTATTACCAATAGCTATATGCTGATATTTTAAGCTCAATAACTGTGGACTCAAATAACCTGTATCCATAATCCACATATATCATAACCTTTCTAAAATAACCACCTTAATGCAAAAAAATTAACATTTTTGGCTAAATTATCACCTCATGATGCTGCATGGCCACCTGTGTTAAATCTCCTACACCCTCAGTTGATCAGATCATTTGATTCTTCCCCTTTAGGGTAATGGCCTATGGAAAGAGTCTGAATTAGGCTAATTTATAGTTTATTAAATTTAAAATAAATGTCACTTTAATAGCTTTCCGTGATGGTTATCTTCACTAAAGTAATTTACACAATTGAGTACTCATCCACTAATTGGTAAATAAGAGATTTTTAATATAATATAAAATTTATTTTTTATTAATGAAGCCTATACATTGTGCAGTTGTTTGGTCTTAATAAATGTTTTTTTTTTTTTTTCGTTTTTTAGTCTGCATGAGTGGTTGTTCTCTCTTGAATTGTGTATCAGACCAGATGCAAATACCTCAAAATGAAAGCTGAAATGTTGATCTTTTGTGTCATTACTTTTTAATGTCAACCCAAAATGTCAGTCTACAGCAAAACATAAATGTACTGGTCTTACAATCCCAATACTTTTAGATGGGACTGTATACTGGATCGACTGAAATATATTGTGATATAAACTGTTGCCCTATTGTACCGCACTAACTTAAAGATCTGCTCCAGCTATGTGGTGTAAAATACACGTGGGAATTAAATTCTGGAGTCTGAGGCCTTCCAGACAAGTCTGACATAGCATACGCCTTCATATTTATTAAAACTTTCACCTAGAAATCCTTCTTCCCAAAGTGTCTCATACTGTGTGCCTACATTCAAAATTCATTACTGGAGTTTAATACCAGCTTCTGATGTGTTTTAGGCCATTTTCACACCTATAACTCTGAAGAACTGCCTGAAGGTTTGTGTGTTAGTTACATTTGCCGAAAGCGCACCTGTCGCCCCTGCAGGACACAGGATCACCTGACTTGGCACCTCCAGGCAGCCACTTCCAGACAGACAACCCAAATATTGAACACACCTGAGGACTTTAGACCATTTAACCCACACACACTCATCACTGAGAATTGTTCGGTTCACCCTGCTTTACCTCTTTGTTTTTGATTGTGCTCGATATTGACCATTTTTCCGTGCAGTGTAAACCCAAACCTAACCAAACCAGTTACTATATACAAAGTAACAAACACATGAAACTCGGCACGGACTCTGGTCTGGACTTTCAGGTGAAAAACAACCTTGGTTAAGGCAACTGTTCAGCATTCACACACACATTTGCAGCAGATATACACAAACCTGACATGGTCTCCATTAGTCCAGAGAAAGCCACTAGAATCACCCAGAGAATCTTCATCTCTGAAAGAGAGATTATATATATATATATATATATATATATATATATATATATATATATATATATATATATATATATATATATATATATATATATATACGTATTCATATTAGAACAGTGAGGCCAGTACCTTAATTTTTAATTTCAGCTTTAATTTTCATGTAGTTACATCTGGATTTAATACACAGTTCAGGTAGTACCTTCTGACTAAAACCATCCATTTTTACTGTGAGCAAAAGTACTGGATCATGTGACTGTCTGGTGCATTTTGTTGCCCATGTGTGTCCTGATAAATTGATATTCAAACAATAAATAAGGCTAAATATTTATGATCAGATTTAGATTTGGGTTTTATCTGTGCAGACAGATCATTTGTATTTAGCGGTGTAACCAATATGAAAATCATAGAGCTGTCTACAGGTGAAAAACAACCAATTGTGATGCTGACAGAAGATGGAAAATGAATCAGAGCCAATGCACAATTATTGGTCATAGCCAGTACATCAGTTTGTCCTAAAGAAGAAAGTGATGTTCCAATACTTTTGCTTACAAAAACAATGGGAGGTTCAAACAAAAGATGCTCTTCTGAACTGTGTATCAGATCCATATTACCATTACTGTTTTGTGTACACCAGTCTCTTAGAACAAACTATTACTCATTGACTCCACTACCCTGTTTGACATCACCTAACTTTTTATGTAACTTTTATGTTTCGTTTCACATACAAAGTTTCCTTTCATTGTTTATAGTTTATTTCAGTGTATGACCTTTTTCCTGTTTACTGTTTATAATTGTTTGTCTTGCCCTTGTTATTGCATGTAATGACCCTGGACTAATTCGCCTTCCTCTGGAATGATCCTGTTTGTTGTATTTTTGACTCTTGTTCCCAACCTTGCCTGTTTTGACCACTTATTAGGACTGTACCTTTTTAATAAATCCATATGACTACAGTGGTGTGAAAAAGTGTTTGCTCCCGTCTTGATTTCTTTTTTTTTGCATGTTTGTCACTTAAATGTTTCAGATCAAACAAATTTAAATATTAGTCATTTTTAAGTGAAGGTTTTCATTATTAATAGGGTTGTGCCGATGGACGATATCATCGACCATCGTCATTTATGACCCAACATCGTGATGGATGGTAACTTTTTTGTTTTTCCAGAAACATGCACTGACCTTCTTTAGGTCTCCTTCACCTAAAACTTTAGCAGGGATTGTACGGAAAATGATAAAATCAGGTATATAACTTATATGAATTAGTCAGGGATGAAAATTAAAATACCCTACTGCTACAAATATGCTTTATTGGCATATTATTATATTATTTGCTATTATTCTATTATTATTCCATTATTATTACAATATTGGTACAATAATGGTATTAAATTCACATATTTACTGATTTTAATCAAGAGAAATCAGGCAAAATGCTGCACGCTCTCTCTCTCTCTTAGAAAGCCTTTGATTGTGTTTTAAATTAGTTTTTATTTTTTATATATTTTTATTATTTTATTGATCAAATTATTTTTTTCTTCATAAGATATATTCTTCATTTTTTATGTATCAATTTTTATGATCTTTTTAAAGTGTCCTATTTTTCCTTATATATTTTATTTGTCTACAGTAAATGTCAGTTTTTATTTCTAATTTCTAATAATAATAATCCCCCCGCCAACGATATCATCGTCCATCGCGATGTTTCACTGTAAACATCGTCATCTGCCAATTAAGGAGACATCGCCCAACCCTAATTATTAAATGAGAAAAAAACGTACATAGCCCTGTGTGAAAAAGTGTTTGCCCTCACCAGTTAAAACATGGCTTAACTGTAGTTCATCAACATACTGTAGGACCTGCCTGATAAAGTGATGTAGACCAAAAGATACTTTAAAGCTAGACATCATGCCAACATTTAAAGAAATTCAGGAACAAATGAGGAAGAAAATAATTATGATCTTTTAGTCTGGAAAAGGTTATGAAGTAGTGATCATCCGATATGGGTTATATGTAAAGCCCCTTTACATGTAACTAAAAAATAACTAATAAAATACAATAATAATACTTAAAAACAAGACCCAAAACTACAAACTTAGACATTAATTTAGCTAAGTCTACTCTTCTTTGCTCTGTTTGCAGTTCACTTAAATAAAACATAGAGCATCAAAACACACAAAAACTTAAATAAAATACAAAATTTCAGTGCGCTTAACATACACAAGCAAGTAGCAGCAACACTTGTTTTTGAGAATGAACATTCATTAAAAAAATCACACTCTTAATGAAGACAATAGAACACAGAAAAAGATTTCTGTCCAGCCATCTGAAAGGATTAAAACAGAAATATATAGCATGAGCAAAACAAACAAACAAAAACCCCAAAAGATAATTCATGCATTAATGCATTACTCCATACACATTACAGTTGACTATACATGGCTAATATAATGGCTATGATAATGATAATTTTCTGCTATTGTTTTAATGCCTTTTCCCATGTAAAGTTAGCATCAAGCTAATGCATTTAATACTACACTGCTCTAGCATACAGAGCTTCTCTGTGTTTAAACTGTATTTTAAACAGAAATTTTAACACATGGGTTGGAGGGTCGAGTTTTTAACAGATCATGATTAGAACTGAAAGAGTTTATCTGAACTTCATCTACATTTCATTACAGAAACTGCTTTTAGATTCCGTCAAACCACATTCCACACACAGGAGTAACTCAGGACACTGAGAGAGAGGGAGAGAGAGAGACTCTTCATCTGCATCTTCATTAGAAAATAACAAGAACTGGTTCTGGGTTTCACTGAAAACGAAAATAAACGAAGACAACAACTCAGGCACAACATTACTATTGTGTGTGTGTGTGTGTGTGTGAGTGTGTGTGTGTGTGTGTGTGTGTGCGTGTGTGTGTGTTGATGCTGATTGCAGTGTAATGTCCAAATTCTTTGGCTCCAGTTCAGCTTCTAAAAACGTTTATCTCTTTATGGTTCCAGTAAAGAACTGATTGTATTCCAGTCTGTAGTGCTGTGTGGTCAGTAGTTTGATCTGCAGTGCTGTGTGGTCAGTAGTTAGATCTGTAGTGCTGTGTGGTCAGTAGTTTGATCTGTAGTGCTGTGTGGTCAGTAGTTAGATCTGTAGTGCTGTGTGGTCAGTAGTTTGATCTGTAGTGCTGTGTGGTCAGTAGTTTGATCTGCAGTGCTGTGTGGTCAGTAGTTTGATCTGTAGTGCTGTATGGTCAGTAGTTTGCTCTGTAGTGCTGTGTGGTCAGTAGTTTGATCTGTAGTGCTGTGTGGTCAGTAGTTTGATCTGTAGTGATGTGTGGTCAGTAGTTTGATCTGTAGTGATGTGTGGTCAGTAGTTTGATCTGCAGTGCTGTGTGGTCAGTAGTTTGATCTGTAGTGCTGTGTGGTCAGTAGTTTGATCTGTAGTGATGTGTGGTCAGTAGTTTGATATGTAGTGCTGTGTGGTCAGTAGTTTGATCTGTAGTGCTGTGTGGTCAGTAGTTTGATCTGTAGTGCTGTGTGGTCAGTAGTTTGATCTGTAGTGATGTGTGGTCAGTAGTTTGATATGTAGTGCTGTGTGGTCAGTAGTTTGATCTGTAGTGCTCTATGGTCAGTAGTTTGATCTGTAGTGCTGTGTGGTCAGTAGTTTGATCTGTAGTGCTGTGTGGTCAGTAGTTGGATCTGAGAAGGAGGCACTGGCTCTTTTTAACAACATGGCCGAAATACTGGCTTCATTTTTGTAGAACAGAAAGGAATGGAAGCATGGTGTCCTGCTTTATAAAGTCACTGGGTGAAACACATGAATGTGGCTCAATTCTGATTTGAAAAAATCTGAAAAAATATTGTCTTTAAGCCTGTAATATGAACATAATCCTTAACACATTATGACAACTAAGACAATTTTAAATTAACATATTTCACATATTATTTTTAGATTAATTAAAAATTTGAGGTATGTAAAAAAAAGAAATAAAATGCTAAAATTTAACAAGGTTTTCCAGAAACAAAAAGACAACAACACAGATGAAGTCACAACAGCTAATCTGTCCACTTGTCTATCACATCATCCACAATAAATAATCATGTGATCAGGTGACTTTAGATTCTTAAACAGCCTAGAATTCAGAAAATGAAACAAAGCCAAGGAATGAGAGCACGCTGCCAAAAACAACAAACACACCATCAGCAGCTTCTATCAGTTCTCTGATCTGATTCTGAATAAATAAGAATCTGATGCTCTCACTCCTCCACCTCCTCTGAACCCGGAGAGAGAGTTTCACAGAAATGAGAGAACAGGCTGGTGCTGGTGTCACGCCCTCACTCTTCAACTACACTTCTGAAGATCTATTATTCATCACACCATTAATAACTGGATATGGTAATATACTGTAGTATTATAGGATATAGACCTTAACAATTATAACGAGCAGCTGCTGTGTGGTCCTGACTGAACAGATCAGGTTCTAGTGGATGTTCAGTCCAGAGAAGTGAATCTTATTGTCTGAAATCTTTAGTTTCGCTTCATAAATGAGCTGATTGAGCTGCTTATTTATAGCTGATTAAATCACAGACAACACTGCAGGTCTGATGAGACTCTACTGGTTACTGTCACACCTGATACTGAAGGCACTTCTATTCCTCCTGTGACTATCAGCGATCTCCCAGCTCCGGACTCCATTGCCCAGAATGCACCACACACTGACATCACTCATTCACCCTCTCCCATGACTAATTAGACCACAATCACCTGAATATCGACTTTACCTGTTTCACTCAGTATATGTACCCCTGCACTTTACTCACTCCCTGCAGAGTATTTGATTGGTTCTGTCTGTCCACAAAGCATTTATCTTGCCTGTGTTATTGTTTTTTCTGTGTATGATCTCTTATAGTGACCTGCTCTTCTATTGACCTGGACTGTCTCTCTGATCCTGCCTGTGGTTGACCATGAGTTTGGATTTTTCTTTTTTCATTAAAGGCCTTTTATCATATTTCTGCTTATCTCAACTCTGCCTGACCCTGACAGTTACATGTAGTTCAGGATTGCTCTTTATCTGGTATGTTACTGTCACAACATGTCTTAGTTTGTATTAGTTACAAAAACAAGTGATAATAATTGGTATTTCCCTTTGCATTTGCACAATTATATTTAATACAAATAATACATTAAAATATATGAGATAATTTTCTATTTATTTTTTATGTTTTATTACTTATGCAGGTGTAGCATCACCATTGTAACGATTACATGATTACACAACGCCATGATTACTTGATTAAAGAAACATTTAACACTTGTTTCTAATTAAAAAAAATTGTTTCTGTCTTATACACTGGGTCTTTTTTTATTCAGAAAACACAGATTCTCCTCTCATAATGATAAAGCAAACAATGCTCAGCAGTTTTTTCTAAAAAATAATTAAATAAATAAATAAATCAAATAGAGTACATACAGTAAATATTAAGATAGGGAGTTATTCCTTACCTTTATATTTCAGGACACTGTGTCTGACATTAAAGAAACGATATCTTCACCTCCTGGACGTCAGTGATCAACTGTTTACAGCATTACTGAGTGTGAGATCAAATCACTGTGGGTGTGGATCAATGAACAGCGTCTCTAAAACCGGTTTGATCTAAATCTCAGTAATGCAGGATAAGTAGTCTGTGTTCAGTAGTTAGTGATGTCTTGTCTGATCTATACTGTAGTCAGTAGCTGGATTAATGGTGGTGTGTGGTCTGTAGTTACACTACTGAGTGGTCTCTGATTGGAGATCTAAATTCTACACAAAACGAGAATGAAAAGAGTATAATCACACTCTGTAGTGATGAACATGTAGATCTGTCTCCTTTCACACACTGTGTCGCTCACAATATGAAAGCAGCACTGAATACTGAGTTAAGTATTCTAAGTCGTACTGAAGGTGATAGATAATGATATAAATCACAGCAGTGTTACCTGTTCCTGAGGTCAGTCTTCAGATGTATACAGAGGGGTCAGCTCCATCTTTTTCAGGATATCCACTCCTATATTAGACACACACAAATCATATCAGCTCTATTTCAAAATGCCAATCTCTCACAATAATACAACTTATATTACTTATTTAACCATCAGTACTATATAGTTATATACTATCATACATTACAATTAGTAAATAAAATGATAGAAAATTGCATTTGCTGAAGAAAACTGCAATGTTGTTGATAAGTAGCAAATCTGATAAACCAGATGGTTGCTTTACTGTTTGCTAAGTATTTAGAAATCAGCTTTATGAAAACACACATCAAACCAAAAAACATACATACTGCCCCTCCTGATGAGACGGAACAATTTGGAGTTGGAATTGTGTCAATATCTCGAGATCTATGGTAAATGTCAGCGGACAAACAATTCAGAATAATTAGCAGAATAAATAAATAAAGTATTAAATATTTAATATAGATCAGTTAAAATAACTTAATGTGTTTTTCTCAGGATTTAGTCAGCGCTGGGTTTCCTAATAAGCCAGGTTGGATTGTTTTAAACAGCATTTTGTAGATTTGTACACACACTCCACTGGAATGAATGAGGAACTGACTGCATTTTCTTTTCTTAAGAAAAGCAGACAACCAGTTTAAAACCAGTTGGAGCACATTTTACCCACATTAAACATCAACAGTCAACAGCATATAGAACAAGGTCCAATCAAATTCACCTGTAGCCCATTATCACACTGATATTAAAAAATAACTACAAGAGAAAACAAGTGTTTAGATTATAAAATGGATTAACAAATAGCTAACAGCTTGCTCTCAATTTCAGCATTCACAGCAGCCTTAATAAGAACATCTATCAAATTCCGCTTTCAAATCTATTAAAATGTTAATAATAATAATAATAAAAAATTTGGTTTTACTTTTTGCTACGTCAGGCTTAATAACATACGACCAGTATAAAAAAATATTTAGAGTCTGTAACAAAAAGCTAAACACTCATTTTTAGTTACAAGAAGCTGAATAAGTCATCACTGCAGAAGGGAAACAACTGCTTTACTACTTATAAAATTACATTCTCAAAACCTTTTCTCAGTCTGTAGTTTAACTGTTTCCTCTTAGTCCTGTTTTTATACCCTCCCCTCCATTCCTATTCACATAAAATCCCTCAGTAATAGTGGGGTAACAGATCACACATCTCACAGATTCTTCCTGTTTATAAAGATCTGGCATGATCTTCGTACTGAAGTGTAAGAGTGAGGGGATTTTGTGGCTCAAGCTCTTTCCTGTTGTCAGTGTTGGAGTATGAGGCCAGGTCTGCAGTGATAAACACCCCAGTAGATGTAGTTATAGCTTTATCCTGCTCTGATTCTGCAGTAAAGGGCTGATTAAATGCTGTGGTGAGAAGTTGTGTGTTGTTCTGCTCCCGGTTTGATCTCTGAAACAGGGTGATGAAGATGTAAATGTGTAGCTGTGCTGGACGTACTGTTGCAGTCATATTGTTTTCCTTTAATATTATTACTGTATCAGACTTTATTATGTTGTGGTTAAAACTGATGGGGGAAGTTGCCAATGCTTTTTGTCCTCTGGGGGTTGCCTTAGTTTTGAGGTAGGGTTGTTTTGGGAGCAGAGAGCGCGCCTGCGAGCGAGGGTTTTTTTTTTCTTGCTGAGGAGTTCTGATCAGGTGGAGTAAAGTGGAATATTTTGCACTCTTGTCTCGGTTGTTTCTCTTTAATTCCTCCAAGTAACACCGTGAGGTTACATTACAGTTAGTATGTTTTATAAAGGTAGTATTTTAATTTATTTTTCTGGTGCGCACCATCTGTATTCTCGTCTTTTCTCGCTTTATTCGCCCACTTCTCATCGCCTGCTTCGCCTGTGTGGCTCCGCGCTCTCGCATCTGCACAGATCTGATTGGCAGAGGAGAGCGTTTGGTGATCTTACAGCACACGGGATTGGTCTGTAAGTTTACTGCGCTGTAAAGCACGTAAACCATAAAAACAATAAACACTCCGCTGCTTTAAATGAACACGGTCAGAATTAAATCCTTCTCAGTAGTTTATCGGTTTGTGTCCGGATTGGACAACGTCTGGGTCTGGACTGCGGTCCGCCTATTAGTGACCTCTGCTCTAACCTGTTGGGCATTTCATTGTCATTTCCTTTGGCTGCACAGCAAATTCTGTTTTTTGGAGTAAACTCTGTGAGAGTTAATATCAACTAATTTTAAGTGTATATGCGTGACCATCAACAGATATGACATATGACAGAGTTAAAGTAACTCTTTTCTGGGAGTTTTTGGCCCTTTAACTCTGTTCAGGAGTTAAATCTGAACTCTGTTGTGGGAGTTAAAATATTTATCCCATCTAGAGTAAAACACAGCTCTCAGCTGCTAGAGTTAATTTTATTTATTAAAATGTTATTAAACTAATATTACAAAAAAAAACATTGTAATATTTTAAAACCCTGGAATATTTAGGAGTAGAAATGACAACAAAAAGCATCATTACTGCTTACAGTAACAATTTCATGCTCAACAAGTGTATGCCAGTGTATTTTTCCATTGCATGGCAGCTCTAATCCTGCACTGCAGTTCTCAGTGCATTACCAGCACTTTGTCACATTTTACAGTACAGAAGATGGTAACTTGCTCTAATAGCCAACAACACAACAGCTAAACAAACAACCATTATATAAAATGTAATGTAACAACTCATGGAAGGAGGCCTGGTGGGCAAGACTACACACTGATGAAGAGCTAGGATTGGGGGACACGCCCATTAGAGAGTTCAGTCACGCTCCTCAACACCTTGTGGGATAAACTCTGAAATAAACTCTACACCACCAAAGAGTTCCCCTCAACTCAACTTGTGGTTTAAGTTGGAGAATAAACTCACACAATTTAACACTTTCACACATTTTTGTTTAACTCCAGATTTTAGAACTCCAGAAATTTGCTGTGTGTATTGGAACATATCTTATATTTTATCATAATTACTCAGTACTTTGGAGCTTCTACCACACCTTTACTCTATTAATGCCTAGAACTTTCCAACTTTCCTCCAGTCCTGTAGAACCAACTTTAAAACAGTCGTGTCTTCATGTTCTCGAGTGTCTTGTGTTTAATGTTCGTTACGTCAGTTTTGTATTGTGTTACATGTTACATTCCCTCATAAACTCCTCAAGAACAAAACTGGTCCTAACTTTGCTTTGGATTTCCTGTGTACAGATGAACCCACTCCACCAACATCTTTTTTTCAGAACTCTGAATGAACCTTATTCACAACACTGATTCAGAACTTCAGAGAAAACCCGAACTCAGGCTGAACCTCAACACAAACAGCTCGGGAAGTTTTTCATCCATCAGTCCGTCAATGTTTGACATTCTGAAAGAGTGTCTCTGTGTCGATTTTCCTATTTACGGACTTCTCCCAAGTTTCCTCCTGTAAATCCATCACTCTCCTCCTGCTCTTTCCCTGTTATTCCACTCTGATCTCTCGCTCCATTCCTTTAAGTTGTTTTCTTTGCTGTAAAAAGCATTTCCAAATATGATTTGTATTATATGATATTAGTATGATAATGTTCTTTATTAAGGAAAAAAGAAAAAGAAGAGTTTATTTTTGTTACTGGTTTGTTTCTTAATTCTTTTTTAAATTGGTATTGTAATATATCTATGCAAGAACTGTTGAGTGAAGCGATTTTATTTAAGAATGTCATCATGTGTAATAAATGGTAGAATCTTACGAGTGTCTCCTTGTGCTTTTATTATTTTACTTTACTCTAAAACTGTGTTATTATTGTGTCTAGAATGAATATGAACCTATTTGATTAGTTACAAGTACTTAAATTGTAAGCTAGATTGGTGTATTTTATTTTTTATGAATTTAGAATGAGATTTCAAGTCAAGTCAAGTCAAGAGGCTTTTATTGTCATTACATCTGAGTACAGGTACACAGTGTAATGAAATTACGTTCCTCCGGAACCATGGTGCAACATAGAACAACAAGCAATAGACAACATAAAGTGCAGGAGTGACGACAGTGCAACATAAAATTATAATTATAACACTAAATAACAATAAATACAATAAATACAAAAGATGAGACAATTTAAAGACAGGACAGTGCAGTACCGATACGGTATAATAAAGTGTATAGTGAGGATAAGGTGCAGAGATGTGTAACATATAGAACATAAATAATCACAGCAGTTACTGAGGTAGAGAGTTTATAGTTTTTAAGAGTAGCAGCAAATATTGCTGATAGGAATAAAGACATGTCAGCCTCTGTGTGCTGACTGGGTGTGTGTGTGGGTGAAGTTCAGTCTTTGTGTGTGTAAAGGGGGGGGTGCGGTGTTCAGTTTAGTTTTGTGTGAGTGTGTTGGGTGAGTGGTGGGTGGGTGGGGTTCAGTTCTATCTCTGTGTGTTGAGGAGTCTGACTGCCTGGTGGATGAAGCTGTTGCGAGTAGTGGAGAGTAGTAGTCCATGTGAGGGATGGGTGTGGTCATTCACATCTCTCATTTATTGAGAGATTTAACTCTTATGCTCAATTTGAGTTGTTTTAGCCATTATAAGCTTCAGATTGTAAGAAAATCAGTGTTATCTCAGCACTGTTGTCTCTGTCGCTGTGTAGGAACTGCTAAATGACGTGTTTCAAGAGTTTGCTGATGACAAATATCTAGCAGTTTTAATATATAACTATAAATATGGTAATGTTAAAAATAATGTGTTGTGACTGGATTAGATATAGCTACATCCAACCTGACATTAGATAACCTTTACAAAGATTTCATACTAAATTAGTTTGTTATGACTGTGGCTTATTCACAGTTATTATTAAATAAAGATTTGGTACGATGGTGATAAATTTTATGCTTTATGAAAACTCTGAATTCTCTTCAACCTCACCCCAACAATCAGCAGCCATGGGCTCCTATAAGCAGCTGTCTAGCTCTCTAAACAAGTGAAAACATGTCTGTTAAGCATGGGGGTGGATGAATGCTTAAAATAATTAAAGAAATATGTCTTCTGTAACTCTTATGTAACCAATGAAGTGTTGTTAGTGCAGCCCAGAACCTACAAAACTGAGACAGTACGCATGCAAATATATATTGCAGACCGTATGAACCCAAGATATGTCATGTCTCCACTTTCATTTATTAATATACATCCTTTTCTGCATTTCTGCCTTTTTTCTTTCCTTATTTTTCAGTTTTGTTTGAAAACTTCTCTGGTGTGCACTTCTAAATCTGGGTAATGGTGAAATCTGCAGGACAGAGGCAGCACTGCATGCATCTGTACAGAACCTCAACACTGTAGAACTGAGGGTCAATAAAATAATAACAGGATAACATCACTACCTATTATTAATTTACTAATAATTGTTTATCTTCTACTATTAATTATTTAGTACAGTGGTACTTAAGGCATCCTGAGGTGGTACACCAGCAGTGATGTCAGTAATGCCTTACTTTATAACACGTTACTTTAATTACGTTACTATTTCCAGACCAGAAATCACTTAAATAGAACCTGTCTGACAACATGAAGCAGATAAAAGATCTCAAAAAGCAGCACATTATTATACCCTGATCTGAAGAAATTCAACAACAGATGAAAAAACTAAGTCATTGATCGTCTATCAGTCTGGAAAAGGTTATACAATCATTTCTAAAGCTTTAGGACTCCAGAGAACCACAGTGATTCACTATTATTCACTAATGGAGAAAAAACTTAAAACACTGGTGAACCTTCCCAGGAGTGACCAGCCGACCAAACAACTGGAGCTGCTTTGCTACTTCAGGATCTGGATAACTTGCTGTAAGAGATGGAAGCAGGAATTCTGCTGTTTACCAGACAATCCTGAAGGAGAATATCTGTCCATCTGTTCATGACCTCAAGCTCAGGTGTACTTGGGTTCTGCAGCAGGACAATGACCCAAAGTACACAAACAAGTCCACCTCTGAATGACTTAAAAAACTAAATTCTGGTTTTGGAGGGTCTAGTTAAAGTCTGATTGAGATGCTGTGGATGATCTTAAACATGACGTTTATGCTGGAAAATCCTCCAATGTGTCTGAATTAAAACAATTCTGTAAAGAAGAGTGGAACTAAATTCCTCCACAGAGATGAGAAAGACTCGTTATCAGTTATCATTAAAGCGTGAATACAGTTATTGCCGCCAAGAGTTATTAGATTTAGGAAGCAAGGGCTAGATTGATTTGGCTAGATTGATTTTTTTTCCTTTAGTAAAATAAAATGATCCTTTATAAAGTGATTTTTATATTTACTCAGGTTATCTTTGTCTGATATTAAAGTTTAATAATCTGAAAAATATCAGTATGACAAAAAAGCAAAAACAAAAATCTGTAGAGGGCAAATAATTTGTCATGCCACTGTATGTATCCAGTTTTATATTCATTTTTATCTCTTATAAACTCTCTTTTCTTCGTTTATTTTATTTCTTTTTCATATTCAGTGAGTCTGATGTCAGTGTCCTACATTTCTTTTAACACCTCTATTCTCTTTGGCAAATTGAGTTTTTTCTTTTAATTACTGTTTTTATTTACTTAAATTACCAAAAACTTTTTTTCAATTGCAGTTTCATTATTTTGTTCATTTTCATTAACAATAAAAAACTTTTATTTTGAAATTGTGTAAAATTATCGTGATGTTTAATTGGAATGCAGGTGTAACGTAATTTCCAGCTCCATCATCAGATTTCTGAGGTAAACTGAACACAGCACATGATAATCTCACATCTGAAGAAGAATTTAATATCAGATTATCAGTTTCTGTACAGAATATTCTCAGATATCAGATACAGGACGCTCATAATCATTTCATATAACAGATTTCTGTGATGAAGCTTAAAAAGCACTGAGATCTTCTGTTTTGTTCACTGATATCTGTCCTATTTATATTTATAATATTTACTGTTCTTAAACAATAAACTCACAATCATAAACCATATATTTACAATCATATATATTTAATTACCAATAATAATAAACTCACAATCATAAACAATATACTTACAATCATATTGTAACGCCACAGACGGGAGTCAGACGCTCGCGGTAAAAACAAAACGAGGCTTTATTATTAAGCACGTAAGCAGATAGCGTAGTCGGATAACAGGCGTGGGTCAAAGCCAGAAAAACAACCAACCAAAACATCAGAGCCGAATCACAAACCGAAAACGAAACCATAAACCAGAAGCAGAGTTCAAATAACCAGAAAATCACAATACAAACAAAACAAAAGGATAGAGCAAAAACTAGTGATGCTACCCTTGAACCTGAAGCTTCGAAGCGTGTGTTGAAAAAACGACACGCATTGGTTCGAATCACTGAGCCGATGCTTGATTCGTTCTACAAAGATCACGTGACCAATGACGTCCGAAGCTTCATTTCGGCACACAACCACGTGACTGCTTCAGGGAAAGATTCAAAAGCGGCAAATCCTGGCGCGCAGTTCGAGGGTTGTTAGCGGAGATACAGATACAGAGACAGAGAGCGAGAGAGAGAGAGAGAGAGAGAGAGAGAGAGAGAGAGAGAGAAGATAAGATATAGATAGATCATATATAGATAGATAGATTAGATAAGATATAGATAGTAGATAATAAAATATTAGAATGGAACCAGTAAGAAAAAGAGGCCGTTCTGAAGTTTGGGAACACTTTGAACTTTTGCCATCAAATAAGGTAGAAAATTATTATTTAGAAAATATAAACTTTGGAAGAAAACTATGCCTTTTAGACATATGGCATTTTATTAGTTCTGTAAGAGTGTACAATAATTATATATATATATATATATATATATATATATATATATATATATATATATATATATATATCCTCATAGTTCAATGTGTGTACTGTCATGGCATACATCCAGTAAAAGTGTTGCCTTATGACAACATATTTTGAAATAATTTTTATACAGAGATGCACACCATTTTTAAATGTTAAAATCCCTGTATGCATTTCCTGGTTTAAAAGTTGTGGATGTTTTGCCTCAGGTGAAGTGCCTAGTCTGCTCTCAGCAGTTGGCTTACAACAATAACACCTCTTCACCTCTTCAAAGACATTTTCGAGCAAAACATGAAAACATTCCTTGCCAAAGCCGAACAACTCTGTCAAGTACCCAAGGTATTGCTTACTCTTTTTTATTAGTTTACATATTCTATCCTTCATCGTATGCCACTCATTATTTATTCTTTCTTGTGAATCCTGTGTATTATTTGGCAAAGGTCACCTTCCAACATAGATTGGTATATACACAGTATGCCAAATTCTAGTGAATCACATTACAAATTCTGTACAATTAAACATATGTAACATATCCCTATATTTGTTCAGGGCCAAGACAACAAATGCTTGACAGTGCTTTGGTGAATATGATTGTTAAGGATTTACAGCCCTTCACAATAGTGGATGATGCTGGATTTAGGGAGTTTGTAGGTATCTTGGATCCTACTTATGTCATCCCATCAAGAAAAGCGTTGAAAAGTATGGTGGAAGCTAAGTACACAGAGACAAAAGAAAAGGCCAAAGAAGAGGTGCAGAAAGCCACAGCTGTGAGCCTTACATCTGACATGTGGACATCTATACATATGGATGCATATTTGGCCATCACATGTCACTTTATAAATGAGAAGGATGAGCTATCAACTTTTCTGCTGGGAGTGGGAAAATTCCCAAAGTCTCATTCTGCTGAAAACTTGGCTGAGGTGAAGACAGCTCTGATGGCAGAGTGGGGTATTCAGAAGAAGGTGAGATGTCTTGTGACAGATGCAGCACCTAATATGGTGGCATGCGCAGGACTGTTAAAAATGCGTCACACAATCTGCATTGCACATGCCTTAAATTTGATTGTAAAGAAGGCCATAGATCAAACACCTGGACTGGAGCACATTAGATCAAAGGCCAGAAAGATTGCTGGATATTTCAGATCCAGCTCAACTGCTAAAGAAAGACTGTTCCAAATGCAAGGGCAAATGGGTAGGCCTACACTTAAACTCATTCAAGAAGTAGAGACCCGCTGGAACAGCACTTTTGCCATGCTGCAGAGGATGTATCAGCAAAGAGAGCCAGTTGGTGCCGCTTTAGTCACACTGAAGACAGATTTGACACCTTTGACTTCAGAAGAATACCACACCATTAATGAGTGTCTCGGTGTGTTATCTACATTCAATGAAGCAACCACTGAGTTATCCGAGGAACGGAGAGTGTCAGGATCCAAGGTAATTCCCCTCATTCGAATGCTGAGACATGCCTTGAATACAAAGCAGTCACAAGCACAGGATGAAAAGTCAATACAATTGTGCAGCAACCTGTTCAGATTGCTAAATGACCGAGTGTCCTCCTATGAAACAATGAGCATCATGACACTGGCCACTCTTTTAGACCCACAATATAAAACTGTGGGATTCTGTAGCCAGTCTAATGCTCAAGCTGCTGTTAAACGTCTCACAGGAGAATGTGCAACTGTAATAAGGATCCAAGAACAACAAAACACTCCATCTACTTCCAGTGCCACCAGTCAGCCACAATTAGAAGCAACAGTAGCCTCATCCAGTACTACACCTAGCACAGGTACTCCCTATGAAACTTTGTTTTTACTTATAACTGTCATGAAAATGTAGTGCCAAATGCTTTAAGAAATATTTGACTATTATGCTTCTTAATTCTTTCAGGTGAAGGGCTGTTGGATTTGTTGGACAGCCATGTGGTAGAAACCAGGAGAGTAAGAAATGCCACTGCAGATGCCACTGTTGAGGTCCAGAGGTACCTAAGTGATCCAATCATACCACGGACTGAGGATCCCTTGAGATTCTGGGCATCACAGAAAAATGTGTATCCCCACCTTTATCATCTTGCACTGGAGTTTTTATGCACACCAGCCTCCTCTGTCCCGTGTGAGCGGATTTTTTCAAAGGCTGGAGAAGTTGTGACTAAAAAAGAAACCAACTGAACCCCAGCACTGTGGAAAAAATCTTATTCCTAAATAAAAACTAAATTACACATGTACATAACCACGTCCATTAAATATGTGCCCCCTGCCCCTTACACAAGCACCTTCACCTTTATGAGCATACATTTCTTTAATCAAATTCTTCCATATCCCCCATGCAGCATATCTACATGAGCCTTGCCTATGGAAAAATAGGCAATGGACTAGTGATACATGTAAACATGTTACAAACCCTGCTTGGAAAGATGTGAATAATAGTCAATAATATAATTTTAAAATTTGGTATATTAACAGATTAATAACATGGTGAAGGGAAAAAAGCAACAATGTGAATGCAATTAGAATTACAAGTGTAGTTTCTCCAGTGTGCCTTATCAAGGTACATTCTAAGTGTATTATATATTAATTAAAAATATATTACAGTTATGTCTTTTAATATAATGCATTAAATTATCCAGACATCAAAGTATTCTTCCATTTCCTTTTTTCAGTTTTTATTTAAACCTCAAATGTCATGTAAATGCACTGGAACAGGTTTAAAAACTGTAAAAAGACAAAAAAAACGCCCCTCGTCCTTTAAATACACAAAGCACTTTCAGGTTTTGCCCACCAGGTGCCGCTGATGTCCACTGTGTTATGAAGCTCCGAGTAATGAACCTTTTTTCGATACAATTAGGAAAAAGGCTTCAGTGCTTCAGAAAGCCTCGGTTTGCCATCACTAGCAAAAACGTAGTCGAAAAGAACAAGTAAGGGTCATTACACGGGTAATACAGACAGGAAAATAACGCTCAGTATATCGCTGGTGAACAGGGAAAATACCTCGCAACACGCGAGACAAACAGACAGGTATTTATACCTAAACTAAATTACTAACACCTGAACACAGTCTAGAATTCCGGTGACGTTGACCGCACGAATGAGCCGCGGTTGGCTGAGTCCGAACACGTGGTGTTGTCCGGTGCATGCTGGGAGGTGTAGTTCCGGACCGGGGATTGTCCATAGACGGGAACGGCAGAGTCAGAAAAAGGAACTACAGAGTCTGTGGTAGGCGTCACACATATATATTTAATTGCCAAAAATAAACAATAAACTCACAATCATAAACAATATATTTACAATCATAACTATTTAATTACCAATAATAAACAATAAACTCAATAATACACAATATATTTACAATCATAACTATTTAATTACCAATAATAAACAATAAACTCACAATCATAAACAATATATTTACAATCATAACTATTTAATTACCAATAATAAACAATAAACTCACAATCCTACACAATATATTTACAATCATAATGATTTAATTACCAATAATAAACAATAAACTAACAACAATATATAAACAATATATTTACAATCAGAACTATATATATGCCAATAATAAACAATAAACTCCTAATCATAACTAATATATGTTTACAATTGAGAATAAATCAATAATCATAAAGATTGAATCAAAAATAAATATTGTTTATATTATATAGATGCTCTAAGATAATCATTAATAAGAATATTGATTAATTATAGGTAATATTGTTCTGAACTGTAGATTATTAAAGAAACACACTCACAAACACACACACTCTCACACACATACTCAAACTCACACACACATACACACACACACACTTGTGAGTTTATTCTATACCACACAAACGCAAAGAACCATAAACCAAAAACCCAGCATAGAGCGGTTCAGTGAATGTGGTGTAGAATGTGTGTAGGTGTGTGAGTGTTTGTGTGTGTGTGTGTGTGTGAGGGTGTGTGTGAGGGTGTGTGTGAGGAGGGTGTGTGTGAGGAGGGTGTGCGTGTATGAGAGGAGATGGTGTAGAAGGACAGAGTGCCGGCGGGACAGTCCACATACACTCCTACTCTGTTAGAGGGAGAGGGAGGAGGAGGGAGATCAGTGCTGTGTTTATTGTGAAGAACAGAGTAACTGTTATTATAGATCTCCAGACTCCAGGACTTTTCATTCTCTCCAAACCGAGAGTCTGAACCGTCTCCTTTCCTGCTGATGGTTTTATAACTCAGAGCTACATCAGGTTCTCCTCCTCCGCTCCACTCAGCCTCCCAGTAACAGCGTCCAGTAACTCTCTCTCTACTCAGAACCTGCTTCCACCCATCAAATCTCTCTGGATGATAAGGATACGACTGCAGCTCCTCTCCTCCCCACTCCACCCTCCTGTTCTCTTCACTCAGAGAGAGATAGCTGCTCGCTGTGTTTGGATCCAGTGTGAGATCACAGCCGTCTGAACACAAGAACACACATTAGAGAGAGAGTGCACGTGAGTGTGTGTGTGTGTGTGTATTTAAGAGTGTGTATGAGTGTGTGTGCGTGTGTTTTGTGTAAACATTTGCGTGAGTGTGTGTGTATGAGTGTGTGAGTGCGTGTTGGTGAGCGTGTGTAATTGAGTGTGTGTGTGTTTAAATGTGTGCATGTGTGTGTATTTGAGTGTGTATATTTAAGTGTGTGTGTGAGAGAGTGTCTGTGCGTATGAATGTTAGTGTGTGTGTATTTGAATGTGTGTGTGTGTGTGTGTTTGTGTGTGTGTGGGTGTGTGTGTGTGTGTGTTTGTGTGTGTATGTGTGTATGTGTGTGTATGTGTGTGTGTGTGTGTATGTGTGTGTGTGTGTTTGTGTGTGTGTGATTGTGTGTGTGTGTGTGTTTGTGTGTGTGTGTATGTGTGTGTATGAGTGTGTGTGTGTGTGTGTGTGTTTGAATGGGAGGTAAATGCTACCAAAAATAAATCAAATGAAAAATTAAAATGAAAAAAAGCGTTTTGTGATTTCTTTTCCCAAACGTGTGAAAATATTATGATAAAATCAAAAAACAAAATTTAAACTTAATTTTTCACTTGAGCACGGGTCACATGTGACAAAAATAACATTTAAATAAAAAATGTTGTCATTTCATCTTCATCACCATACGGGTATTTTACACTAAAATGAAAAAGCTTTTTGTGAAAAGAAAAATAAAAGATTCACTTTGTTCTTTCCTTTTCTTAATAAACTGAATAATACATATCAAAACTAAAATCTAAATGCAATGGTAGCGTTTTTATTTATAAAATAAAAAGTTAAAGGAAGATTAGCGCTGTCTGCTGGTGATTTACTTTTCATTTCTCAGGTATTAAATGAATTTGTGTTTTTTCCGGAGGTTCAGTAGTTGTAGCTCCACCTACTGTTAATTTACATGTATTTGCTGCTGAAGATAAAAACAAAAAAGAAAAATAAGAAATGAAAAGTAAATCTCCAGCAGACAGCGCTAATCTTCCTTTACCTTTTTATTTTGACACTTTTAATTGCAAATGAAGTGATTTAATTTGTTGTTTTTTTTTTGTCATAAAATTTTCACACGTTTGGTAAAATAAAGCACAAAACTGTATTTACATTTTCATTTTAGTGTTTTATTTTTAGTTGTTTGGTAGAATTTACCTCCCATATTTTTGAGTGTTGGTTTTTGTGTATATTTGTATGAGTGTATTTGAGTGTGTGCGTGAGTGTGTATAAGGGTGTGTGTGCATAAGGGTGTGTGTGCGTATTTAAATCTGTGTGTGTGTGTATTAGTGTGAGTGTTTTTGTTTTTGTGTGTATTTAAATGTGTGTGTGCATGAGTGTGTATTAGTGTGTGTGTGTATTTGAGAGGTTATGTGTGTGTGTGTATATTTGAGAGCATGTGTGTGTGTGTGAGTGTGTGTGTGTATGTGTATTTTTCTGTGTATGAGTGTGTGTGTGTGTATGTGTATTTGAGGGTGTATGAGTGTGTGTGCGTGTGTGTATTTGTGTGTGTGCATTGGTGTGTATTTGTGTGTGTGTGTATTTGAGGGTGTATGAGTGTGTCTGTATGTGAGAGTGTATATTTGTGTGTGTATTGGTGTGTATTTGTGTGTGTATATTTTTGAGTGTATGTGTCATGTCTTGGCCCTGTCTCGTGTCTTTGTGTGCTTTCCCCACGTGACCTGTGCTCCCCTGTGTCTTCCGTCTCAGTACTTTTCCACCTGTGTCTCATTTGTAGCTCCGCCCCTTCCCCAGGTGTTTCCAATTCTAGTGTGTTTGTGTTGCTATAAATAGCCCTGGTCTACCACTTTGTCTCTGTCGGTCTTTGCACTAACCCCTGTTGTTTGTCTATCCGTGTCTCTTTGTTATTTCAAGCCTTAGCCCTAGCCCTAGTTCCTTGTTTTCATCTTCTTGTTTCTTGTTCCCTTTAGTTCCCTGCTTAGTTTATTTATCCTTGTCTAGTTTAGCTTCTTGTTTGTTTTCCCTTGTATATATATATATCCCTGCCCTGTTTAGTTTTGTTTATCTTCTTGGTCATTCTTGGTAGTTTCTAGTTTCTTTGTGTTCTTACCTCGTTTGTTTCTTTGTTTATTTACTCCCTGTTTGTTTATCATTAGTACTCCTTGTTTTGCTTAGTTTATGTTCTCTAGTCTTACTGGTTTGTTTTGGTTATTGGTTATTTGTTTATCTAGTTTCATTTATTTGGTTCACTCCCTTGTTCCTTGTATATATCTCCCTGTTCAGTATTTAAGTGTTTACTTGTTTCTTGTTTCTTTGTTACTTGTTATTTATTTATTAAATTATTATTTATTGATTTCACCCTACCTGCACCTGTGTCCGCCTCCTCGTCTCCCTGCCTGGGTCACTCGTGACAGAAAGACCGACCACAACATGGACACAGCAGGTTCTGCGTGGACTGGCACCAGAATGGCGATTCGCCGTGCTCCTTGCGGGACCCCGGCGCAGGACACCTCGAGGCCTCAAGGACGCCGCAGGCCTCGGGGTAGGCGTTCTAAGGGGTCCCGCCAGCCGGAAGAAGACCCCTTTTCCGGGGAGGATTTTCTTGGGGGGGCGCTAAGGGCTGGTGCGGTTAGCCTCGGTGCCTCCGTGTACCCGAGGCTAAAGGAGCGGGAGCCGTGGGACTTTCTCGGGTGCGCTCCCAGTAGCTCCGAGGACGAAGAGGAGCTCTACCCTGCACCAGTCCGTGCTCCGTTACCGTTTCCCCCAGGGGCGGTGCTCTACCCGGCTCTCGGCCGCACAGCTCCAGAGGCCGTCCCGACTCCCGTCTGTTCCCCTGCAGCCAAGGTGCGCTCCTCACCGGCGGTTCCAGAGCTAGCTTCCCCGGTGGCTAAGGCGTTAGCTTCCCCAGCGCCTCTCAAGCTAGCTCCTCCCGCGGCCAAGACTCTGTCCTCACTGGCGCTTCCAGAGCTAGCTTCTCCAGTGGCTAAGGCGCTAGCATCCCCGGCGCCTCTCAAGCTAGCGTCTTCAGCGGCTAAGCCACGCTCCGTGACTTCTGTGACGGCTGTGAAACCGCGCCCCGAGATCCCCGCGGTAGCAGCCGAACCTCGCCCCGTGTTCCTCGCGGTAGCTGCCGAACCGTGCCCCGTGATTTCCGCGGTAGCAGCCGAGCCGCGCTACAGGACCTCCTACCCAGCGAGCCAGCCGCGAGCAGAGACTTTCCCCGCGCTTGACTCAGCCGGAGAGAGTACGAATCCAGTCCGGGATTTTGCGGCAACCGCACTCTCAAGCCCCACAGCTGCAGCGCCAGCACCTCAGGCTGAGGAGCTGGTTTTCATGGCGGCTGCAGAGCTGGATTCCGCCGCTGCGATCCAGCCTCTCTCTAGGACTATCTCCGCGGCAACCCAGCCGTGCACTGGGACTGTTATGGAGACTTTTCCCGCTCCGGTTTCTACCGGCGGCCCCGCGCTGCTTGCAGTGGACTTTACCGGCGAGGCTGCAGATCCAGTCCGGGTTTTCGTTTCAACCGCAGTCTCAAGCCCTGCTGCTGCTCCGCTGGATCTGCACACACCCAGCTCCGAAATTCTCTCGGCGGCCACGCCCATCTCCGAGGTGTCTTCGGCTGCTGAGCCACACCCCCGGACTCCTGCCGTGTCTGCAGAAGCTGTTCCAGTCTCCGTGTCTGCTGAAGCTGCTGAAGCCTCCGTGTCTGCAGAAGCTGCTCCAGCCTCCGTCTCTGCTGAAGCTGTTGAAGCCTCCGTGTCTGCTGAAGCTGCTCAAGCCTCCGTGTCTGCTGAAGCTGCTCAAGCCTCCGTGTCTGCTGAAGCTGCTGAAGCCTCCGTGTCTGCTCCAGCTGTTCAAGCCTTCAAGTCTGCTCCAGCTGTTCAAGCCTTCAAGTCTGCTCCAGCTGTTCAAGCCTTCAAGTCTGCTCCAGCTGTTCAAGCCTTCAAGTCTGCTCCAGCTGTTCTAGTCTCAGTGTCTGCTCCAGCAGTTCCAGTCTCCGTGCCAGAGCCAGCTGCCCAAGTCTCCGTGCCAGAGCCAGCTGCCCAAGTCTCCGTGCCAGAGCCAGCTGCCCAAGTCTCCGTGCCAGAGCCTGCTGCCCAAGTCTCCGTGCCAGAGCCAGCTGCCCAAGTCTCCGTGCCAGCACCAGCTCCCGCTGCCAGAGTCGCCGCGCCGCCAGCACCAGCTCCCGCTGCCAGAGTCGCCGCGCCGCCAGCACCAGCTCCCGCTGCCAGAGTCGCCGCGCCGCCAGCACCAGCTCCCGCTGCCAGAGTCGCCGCGCCGCCAGCACCAGCTCCCGCTGCCAGAGTCGCCGCGCCGCCAGCACCAGCTCCCGCTGCCAGAGTCGCCGCGCCGCCAGCACCAGCTCCCGCTGCCAGAGTCGCCGCGCCGCCAGCACCAGCTCCCGCTGCCAGAGTCGCCGCGCCGCCAGCACCAGCTCCCGCTGCCAGAGTCGCCGCGCCGCCAGCACCAGCTCCCGCTGCCAGAGTCGCCGCGCCGCCAGCACCAGCTCCCGCTGCCAGAGTCGCCGCGCCGCCAGCACCAGCTCCCGCTGCCAGAGTCGCCGCGCCGCCAGCACCAGCTCCCGCTGCCAGAGTCGCCGCGCCGCCAGCACCAGCTCCCGCTGCCAGAGTCGCCGCGCCGCCAGCACCAGCTCCCGCTGCCAGAGTCGCCGCGCCGCCAGCACCAGCTCCCGCTGCCAGAGTCGCCGCGCCGCCAGCACCAGCTCCCGCTGCCAGAGTCACTACCCCACCGGTTCCTGCTCCCAGAACTTTGTTTGGCCCCAGGTCCCATGTACCCAGGCAGGCACCGAGGTCCCCTGACTTTGTCCCCAGTACTGTGCCCAGGCTGGCTCCTTGGACTTCCCCTCAGACATTTGCCAGTCCTGGGCACCCACCTGTGTTTCTGGTCCCCATGTCTCTCCCTGTCTTGGTCCCTGTCTCTGTTTACGTCCCTGTACCCGTGTCTGTCTCTGTCTCTGTTCCCGTCCCAGTTACAGTGTTCGTTTCTGTCCCTGTTAATGTCCTCGTCCCTGTTCCCATGTCCAGTTCCGTCCAGTCTCCTGTTCAATCTCCGTCCCCTGTCCAGTGTCCTGTCCAGTCTCCGTCCACCGTCCAGTTCCCTGTCCAGTCTCCGTTCCCCATCCAGTCTCCGTCTCCTGTCCAGTTCCCCGTCCAGTCTCCGTCTCCTGTCCAGTTCCCCGTCCAGTCTCCGTCTTCTGTCCAGTTCCCCGTCCAGTCTCCGTCTCCCGTTCAGTCTCCCGTCCAGTCTCTGTCCTCTGTCCTGTCTCCGTTTCAGTCCCCGGTCTCGACTCCTGTTTTCCCTGGCCTCTCCCTGCCGCCAGCCCCCGGGGTTCGTTTTTCCGCGCCTCGGGAGCTGCGCGTTTAGGGGGAGGCTTCTGTCATGTCTTGGCCCTGTCTCGTGTCTTTGTGTGCTTTCCCCACGTGACCTGTGCTCCCCTGTGTCTTCCGTCTCAGTACTTTTCCACCTGTGTCTCATTTGTAGCTCCGCCCCTTCCCCAGGTGTTTCCAATTCTAGTGTGTTTGTGTTGCTATAAATAGCCCTGGTCTACCACTTTGTCTCTGTCGGTCTTTGCACTAACCCCTGTTGTTTGTCTATCCGTGTCTCTTTGTTATTTCAAGCCTTAGCCCTAGCCCTAGTTCCTTGTTTTCATCTTCTTGTTTCTTGTTCCCTTTAGTTCCCTGCTTAGTTTATTTATCCTTGTCTAGTTTAGCTTCTTGTTTGTTTTCCCTTGTATATATATATATCCCTGCCCTGTTTAGTTTTGTTTATCTTCTTGGTCATTCTTGGTAGTTTCTAGTTTCTTTGTGTTCTTACCTCGTTTGTTTCTTTGTTTATTTACTCCCTGTTTGTTTATCATTAGTACTCCTTGTTTTGCTTAGTTTATGTTCTCTAGTCTTACTGGTTTGTTTTGGTTATTGGTTATTTGTTTATCTAGTTTCATTTATTTGGTTCACTCCCTTGTTCCTTGTATATATCTCCCTGTTCAGTATTTAAGTGTTTACTTGTTTCTTTGTTACTTGTTATTTATTTATTAAATTATTATTTATTGATTTCACCCTACCTGCACCTGTGTCCGCCTCCTCGTCTCCCTGCCTGGGTCACTCGTGACAGTATGAATGGGTGTGTGTATATTTTTGTGTGTTTGTATGTGAATGTCTGTGTATTTGAGTGTTTGTGTGTGTGTGGGTGTATTGGTGTGTGTATATGTTTGTGTGTATGAGCGTTTGTGTATTTGAGTGTGTGTGTATATATTTTTGTGTGTATGAGTGTGTGTATATTTTTGAGTGTATGATTGTGTGTGTGTGTATTTTTGTGTGTTTGTATGTGAATGTGTGTATTTGAGTGTGTGTGTGTGTGTGTGTGTGTGTGTCTGTGTGTATTTTTGTGTGTATGTATGTGAATGTGTGTATTTGAGTGTTTGTGTATATTTTTGTGTGTATGAGTGTGTGTGTGTATTTTTGTGCGAATGTATGTGAATGTGTGTGTATTTGAGTGTTTGTGTATGAGTGTTTGTGTATGAGTGTGTGTGTGTATTTTTGTGTGTATGAGTGTGTGTGTGTGTGTTTTTTGTGTGTACGAGTGTGTATATATTTTTGTGTGTATAAGTGTGTGTATATTTTTGAGTGTATGATTGTGTGTGTGTGTATTTTTGTGTGTTTGTATGTGAATGTGTGTATTTGAGTGTGTGTGTGTGTGTGTGTGTGTCTGTGTGTATTTTTGTGTGTATGTATGTGAATGTGTGTATTTGAGTGTTTGTGTATATTTTTGAGTGTATGAGTGTGTGTGTGTTTGAGTGTTTGTGTGTGTGGGCGTATTGGTGTGTGTATTGTTGTGTGTATATGTTTGTGTGTATGAGTGTTTGTATGTGAATATGTGTGTATTTGTGTATGTGTATGTGCTTGTATATGTGTGTGTGTATTTTGTGTGTACGAGTGTGTGTATATATTTTTGTGTGTATGAGTGTGTGTGTGTATGAGTGTGTGTGTGTGTATGTGTGTGTATGAGTGTGTGTGTATTTTTGAGTGTGTGTGTGAGTGAGTGTGTGTATGAGTGAGTGTGTGTGTGTGTATGAGTGTGTGTGTGTATTTTTGAGTGTGTGTGTGTGAGTGAGTGTGTGTATGAGTGTGTGTGTATGAGTGTGTGTGTGTGTGTGTATATGAGTGTGTGTGTGTGTTTGTGTACTTACATTTCTTTAGTCCTGTTTTCATTCTGATGTTCCCTCCGTGCTCCAATCTACACACACACACACACACACACACACACACACACACACACACACACACACACACACACACACACGTTAATGCATATTTTGTGTTCTCAGCAACATCCTTGTGGTTTATTAATTATTAAATAATATATATCTAATCAAAATATACACATACACAGTAAATTGGACAGTGTTAAATAAACACTGTTAGTTTTAAGTTAACACTGGCAATTTTTATGTGTAGTAAAGAATATTTACTATATTAAATACAAATTACATAATAAATACAGTTTTTTCTGATCATGATTTGATGGTTTAATTAATTTAAACGGTAAAATATTGATTTGGTTAAAGTATATAAATCTAAACATCATTACCTGTATAACAGTGATTTAAATCAGAGGACTGTACTATAGTAACATTACTGACCACAGTAACACTGGTTATTATTACTATTATTAAGGGTTAAATTATGTTCAGTAAAAATAAACAGGGACGTTTAATATTGAATTTCTTTATTGAGTTAGATTAGATTAGATTTATCTGGTTATAAATGTTAGTTTAGTTATTATTATAGTTTTATTAGTTTTGTTAATAGTTGAGTTTTATTCAGCTGAGGCTAATAGGTGATACTCCTCTCCCCCTGCAGAGGACGCTCTTATTCTGAATCAGCAGGAAACTCCAGCCTCTGGCTGCTGCTAAACACTTCAGAATAAAGCTTTTACTGCAGGCTGGAGATACACTGAGCTCTGTGCTGCTTTCCCTCATTATAGAGCTATGAAATGTCCTTTTCTACATCCTCACTGCTACAGCTTTACACTAGTGATGACCATTACCAAGCTTCTGGATCATTAACACAGCTGAAGCAGTTTAATCAGAAAATGATTCAGTGAAGCTTCTGATACTCGTCTCTACGCTGCTTCTACTGTCCAGTTTCATTTCCTACAAGATTCATTCTGTTTCACTGAAGCTCATTCACACTAATAAACCTTTATAACAACTAAAATAAACCAGTTTCATCATTAAACCATTAAATAAACATTTCACTGACTCAATTCTCCATTTTATATTAACCACAGACAAAGATAATAAATAATACAAATTACATTCCCTTACATTCACAATTACAATCTGCACAATTTAATTACAGGGTTTTATTCTAAAACTGAATGTGTTGTGCTGTGTTGGGATTAGGATTTATCTTCTTTTTATTGATCATCTCAGAATATGTGATCAGATGGCACTGATGGGTGTCGATGGGTTCAGATATAAAATAGATCAGTTATAGATTTAGATTTTATTTAAAGGATTGGTGTGAAAACTGTGAGTAAATAAGGTATAAAATATGAAAAATATGACGGATTAAAACATCAGAACATGTTTCTCCAGTTTCAGTCAGTGGAATAAAGCGGGGATCTGAATCTTCACAGTGGATTCAGTGACGTAACGAAGCTTCGGTTACTGTTATAACCTGACTCTAGTGATTTTAGTGAGGACACTGCTTTAATCTCTGTATCCAGTGAAACATCCAGACTTTACACTGAAAGCTTCATGAAGCATTGTGTAACACCACAGTCCAAGATAAGCCTGTTCTGGATCAGTTTTATCAGAGAATGAAAAGATGGAGAATACATTAGCCGCTTAGCTTAGCATAGGGTCTGTTCTAATGGGTTCAGAAGGAGAATCTCACTCTCTGTACTTTTATATGATCTGTAATTCAGTGTTTTAATAAAGGATTTATTTCAGCAGCAGGTTAAAGGTTTTAAAGTGGGTTTGTGTTTCTGTTCTCCTGCTGTTTTAATACAGAACTCAGCTGTATAGCTTAGCTGCTCTGCTGCAGCTTTTTCTATAATTCAGCCTCTAAAAAAACATCATCTTCTCTGTGCTTTAACTACTGAAATGTGTAATAAGTGTTTATGTAAGATAATGAGCTTTATGTGAGTTTTATATTTAAAAGTTTATTTTATAATTGTTATGTATGTGAGACTAAAATGGTGCTGATTGTATTACAGTGTGAATTTTGGTACAGTGATTTTGTTCATTTAAAGGAATTAAGAGTAAAATAGTGCAGATTTCAGATGTTAATGTAATGTGCATGAACATCGCTAGCTCTTTTTAGTGGAACTCCAGCACCTAAAATGTATCCCAGCAGCCCTAAATAAAGGATGCCATCAAACACATTAAAACATTGCAGTAAGTTATTCCTGGTTTGTACATGTTTATTATTTATAGCAGTGTTATTGTTATTTACTGATATGTTGTTGTTTTGTTTTTATGGACGTGTTTGTTACTTAATTGTCCTTTGTATGGTGAAACCAGAGAAAAATTTCCTTCCTTGGTGGGACATTAAAGTTTTATTCTATTCTATTGGGTGTGTGTTTGTGGGATTGACTAGCTGTTGATTTTGCTGTATAATACTGTATATTGTTTATGACTCTGACTATGAAGGTTACAGTGTGGTATGTGCTACATTAGCTGGTGTAATGTATTTATCATTTATGTAGTGTAAAAATTACAGTAAGCAAATAAGACTGATAATTCACACCCTGGACCAGATAATGGAGAATGCAGCTGTAGGAGGAATGTTTGATAAAAAATATGTAACAATTTGCTGCCAACAGTTTTATCTTCTTGTTCGCTGAAAAGATGTGTGACAGAAACACACATGTCTCCTGTATATAATAGTCTGTATGCCTGAATTGAATGTAAATGATTTTATTTCTTCTGATATGATTCACTCAGACCTAAAATTACAATTGTATAACGTGCTAAATATCATGTGATGATATTAACCACGTTTACATGCAGCCTGATAATCTGACAATATTCAGATTAATAGCTCAATCAGAATAGAACACATTCATAAAGCAGTGCTATTGAGGCCATTCTGAATGCAGTTTTATCTCATTGAGCGAGGAGGATAATCCTTTAAGTGATCAGTTAAATAGAAGAATAACAGCTATATAAACTCCTGCATCCATTACATTTACAGCCAAAGAGTTGCAGTACATTCTCCACATATACAGGGCAACAGCAGCATGTAGAATTACTGGAATATGAGCAGTGGTGGATCAGTGGTTAGAGCAGCGCTCCATCAACGACACGGTTCTGCCCTTAATCCTCACTGCTCCTGGGTGCTCCCAATATTCCACAATATCACTGAGTGTGTTCTGAGTGTGCTCACTGCTCAGTGTGTGTGTGTGTTCTGAGTGTGCTCACTGCTCAGTGTGTGTGTGTGTGTGTTCTGAGTGTGCTCAGTGTGTGTGTGTGTGTGTTCTGAGTGTGCTCACTGCTCAGTGTGTGTGTGTGTGTGTGTGTGTGTTCTGAGTGTGCTCACTGCTCAGTGTGTGTGTGTGTGTGTGTTTTGAGTGTGCTCACTGCTCAGTGTGTGTGTGTGTGTGTGTGTGTGTTCTGAGTGTGCTCACTGCTCAGTGTGTGTGTGTGTGTGTGTTCTGAGTGTGCTCACTGCTCAGTGTGTGTGTGTGTGTGTGTGTTCTGAGTGTGCTCACTGCTCAGTGTGTGTGTGTGTGTGTGTGTTCTGAGTGTGCTCACTGCTCAGTGTGTGTGTGTGTGTGTGTTCTGAGTGTGCTCACTGCTCAGTGTGTGTGTGTGTGTGTGTGTTCTGAGTGTGCTCACTGCTCAGTGTGTGTGTGTGTGTGTGTTCTGAGTGTGCTCACTGCTCAGTGTGTGTGTGTGTGTGTTCTGAGTGTGCTCAGTGTGTGTGTGTGTTCTGAGTGTGCTCACTGCTCAGTGTGTGTGTGTGTTCTGAGTGTGCTCAGTGCTCAGTGTGTGTGTGTGTGTGTTCTGAGTGTGCTCACTGCTCAGTGTGTGTGTGTGTTCTGAGTGTGCTCAGTGTGTGTGTGTTCTGAGTGTGCTCACTGCTCAGTGTGTGTGTGTGTGTTCTGAGTGTGCTCACTGCTTAGTGTGTGTGTGTGTGTTATGAGTGTGCTCACTGCTCAGTGTGTGTGTGTGTGTTCTGAGTGTGCTCAGTGTGTGTGTGTTCTGAGTGTGCTCACTGCTCATTGTGTGTGTGTGTTCTGAGTGTGCTCACTGCTCAGTGTGTGTGTGTGTGTGTGTGTGTGTGTGTTCTGAGTGTGCTCACTGCTCATTGTGTGTGTGTGTTCTGAGTGTGCTCACTGCTCAGTGTGTGTGTGTGTGTGTGTGTGTGTGTTCTGAGTGTGCTCACTGCTCAGTGTGTGTGTGTGTGTGTGTGTGTGTTCTGAGTGTGCTCAGTGTGTGGGTGTGTGTGTGTGTGTGTGTGTTCTGAGTGTGTTCACTGCTCAGTGTGTGTGTGTGTTCACTAGCACTAGGTTAAAAGTGGAGATTGTAATTTTCCCCACTGTGGGATTAATTATTATTATTAATAGAGGATTTCTCAGTGCATGGCTGCTGTAAACAGTGCAGATTACTGGTCTGGTGAGCGTATCACTGTTTGAGGGATCTGTCTGTATACAACTCAGGATGCAAAGTAACGTGTCAATCGTGAATTTTACATTAAATTATACAATTATCTTATCAAGTAGACTTGGTTCCAAAAACACATTTTTAAATGTAATTTTTCTGTGAAGTATAAAAGTAATTAAAATGTGTGTCCCTTTATTTACAATAGCATCCCAGGTCACACACTCCTGTTAAGAATTTCTATTTTATCATCCGTTATGAAGATTAAAGTATAAATTAGATATACCATGAACTGGAGAAAGGTGGAAGCTGCTGTGCTCTATATGCACTGAAAACAGTCCTGTTAATATCTGTAAATTCCTTCACTGGAACGACTGGTACTGGTATCATCCAGAGGTTTGGTGTAATCATTAGTAATCTCTTCTTTAATCAGTGAATGTAATAAACATTTTCTTCTATTTCCTTTAAATAAATTTCAGCTAATATCCTACTGCTCTTACTCTGACTAAACTCATATGATGCTGGTCGTCATGGTTTGGATCAGATAGTGAGCATTTTCATCAGACTGTTTTAGAATCATAATTAATTCAGTCAGATTGGACAACATCTCTGCATGTAAACAAAGCTAAATAAGGAATTATTGCTACTATTAGCTAAAATAATTCAACCCCGTTACATTGGGAAGACCCAGAGGTGCAGGGCACTGCAGTGTTCCCACATATGATACAGAATCTGTACCCTAAAAAAAAATCATGTTAATGCAGAACTTTGGACAAAATATGAAAAAAAAAAATTAAAGGTAAATCACAGATTCAAAATATAAAAGTATAATAAACTCATTATATTATTGCATAATAATGGATAAAATGTGAAGGTGAACACTGTAAAAGGTTCCTGTCAGCTGCGTGTCAGTGAAACTATGAGTATTTTTTGATAAAAAATGTAAAAGGAATAAGTGATCATAAACAAGGAACATCTCATTATTAATATTCCACAAGAATTTACTTTAATATCTTTTTAAATCATAATAATCCAGCTGGGGTTTCTGGTCTGTATATCAGCATTTCAGATCATGAACTGATTACAGCTAATCTCTTTCTAATCTTAAATCACATCCTATAACCTGTATTCTGTTCTGTAATCCTGCTGCTGTAGATTCTGTGTTCTTTTCTGTTCTAATCAGATCTTCTTCTCTGTCTGTGATCTGTAAACTCTCCTCTTCTGTCTCTTGCTGTGCTGTGTCTGTTTCTGACACCCTGGACACTCCAGCTCCCCTTAAGTCCAGAACTGTGCCGTCCACCAACTCCTCTCCCTGCTTTACCCTGAACTCTGTGTTTTAAGACGTTTTGAGCGTCTTTATAAGAAAACTGGTTCACATGTTCATTCACTTTTCTTCTGAAAACATGCTGAAATATAAAGCTGCAGTAAATGCAGGGCTCTGTTTATTATCCTCTATTAATTAAAGCTTCTGGTCATGATCCTAAACGACCCTTTTCCACAGTCACTAATTAGCTTCAACCTCTCACTGCTGCAGTTTCCTCTTCCTCTAAAAATGCACTGCTTTTCTCAACTTCAGGACTAAATCTATATGGTTCTCTTTATATAAAAAAAAAAATCTTACTCTGCCTCCTCTGACTGCTCTTCCACTGCTCTTAGCTTTTGTGGTCGTCTCTTCTCCATATTCTGCCCTGACAGGACTGACTTCATCACAGATAATTACCTAAATATTATCCTGCCTACTCGATCTGGCCCCACCTCACTCCTGAAGCTCTGTCTTGCTGATATCTCTACACCTGTATCCCATCTCATTATCCTCTCTTACTACTGCTTATGCCCCCAGTGTTCTGAAATTGGCTGCTGTTACACCCATTCTTAAAAGACCAGGTCTAGATAGCGCCGTCTGAGTAAATCGTAGACCAATTTCCTTTACCTTTACTACAGTACTGTTTAAACCCATCACACACAGATCAGTGACAGTAGCAACGGTGTTTTATTATATAGTGTCTAACTTTCAGGCAGAGTGGATTAAACACTGTGTTTAATCTCTCACTGTCCTCCACTCTATTACACACTCCTACCTACAGCTGAAACATTTTGTAGATAAAGTAAAGTCAGAGACAGAAGCTCTGAATCTGTTGCTGCACAGATTTACAGTGTTGGTCATAGTCCTTCATCAGTGGTTACAAGCTGCTGTTTGTGGACTAGTGTCAATCCACAAAACTCCAGCAGCACAACACACTCTAGCACTTCTTACACCACCTCCACCCAAATAATAATAGCTGCTCTGTGGTGGTCTATCCTGTTGGGTCCTGAGTATTGAAGAAAAGGGAGATAATAATATAATAATAGGAGCATAATAAAAGTATGTAGAGATACAGATACAGAACTACAGTCTGTAATTATTATACAACTACAGAGTGTCCTATAGGATTAGTGGAACTGATAAGATGGACAATTAAAGAGGTAGTCATAATATTGGCATATGACCATACATAGCTGCATTTTAGTAGATATCTAAAAATAGCATTATTTAAACTGATAGTGAACAATATCTAATGTGCTCATGGGACCATGGTGTCTACCAGCAATATGTAATGGAAAGCATTCCAACCCACAGTCAACAGCAAAGATGCACCAATTCCAATTTCCAATTCTTACATAAATTATAAGAAACTTTCTTTATAGTAAAATATTGAAACAAAGTGCAGTACTGGATTTGTACAGACTAGCTGATGAAATGAAGTACAGTATTTGTATGGGTCTGCTACCGGTTTGTAGTAGCTGTGTGTGCCGTGACAAGAGGTGAAACAACCCTGTAGATATGGCTTGAGAGCTTGCTGACGTCTGCACTCGCTGTGAAGAACATTCTTGCTCATAATGTATTTTATCTGTATGTCTGTGCCGCTGTCGCATTAAGTGAACCATGTGAAATTTGTGTCAATTTTGTGTAAATCTGAATCAGATTTCTGAGACTGATTAGCTGGTCAACAGTCATGGCCGTATGCAGAGGAATTAGTGCCAAACTGAAAAGCAAACACTAGGGTGGAAAAATGTAAAAACAATCAACAAAATGCATTGCTTTTCCTCACTAACATGCAGAAGAAGTGCCAAAATGAAATGCAAAACTACTATTACATTACATTTCATTGCACTTGATCTCTTTATTGAAAAACAATACACACTTATTTGCATTTTCAAAACCAAACGCTGAATTAGTGCCAGAATTTAATAAAATACACCTTGAAATGTAATCAAGGCACAGCTGTATTGCTTTTCACCATAAGGTACTTTAAACATGAACTCCTCCTTTAAATGTAATACTCAGAGATTGCTTTTAAACACGGATGTGAGGAAAACGTGCCACAATGAAAATCAATAGCTCCAGTGCACTGCTTTAATGTGACCTAATCTCTGAACAGAAAAAAACAGTGTGTGCGATTGCATTCCGTCTAACCGCAGCGCTGTAAGAGTGCCAAAATTAAAATCAATCACTGTCCAATCAGAACGCTCTCCCGAATTTTGGGGCGGGGCTGAGACGCCAGTCAGAAGCAGGTGCTCGGACCTGTACCAGAAGAAATGTTTTTTCGCGACAAGATAAAAGAGGAAATAAAAACTTTAATTAAACAAATTGAGGCTGGGGCAGTTACAGATGACTATGTGCTGCTCAGAGTGGAGTGGATTTTAGAGAAGACGCTCATGTTCTCACATTTAGCACCAAATACTTTCCCGAAACGTCAAACAATGCGCTGAGGCACGTTCTGGAACAACTCCAGCAGTCCAACCATAGACATATATACATACGCGCCCCCAGTGCATTAATTTACACTGAGGAAGGTGTAAAATACACCTATAATAATCACAACTCTCCCAGTTTATACCCGATTTACACACGGTTTGGTTTAGTAATGATACAGGACGCTGTTACACATTACAAATATGTGATTTCATGCTGAAATACTTGTTGAAAACCTCTGGAATATAATCAAGAGGAAGATGGATGATCACAAGCCATCAAACCAAACTGAACTGCTTGAATTTTTTGCACCAGGAGTAAAGGCATAAAGTTATCCAAAAGCAGTGTGTAAGACTGGGGGAGGAGGTTGTTATATTACCAGATTAAATTTGTTATTTTTCCTGATTAAAGTCGTGCTTTATCTTGGGAGCACCGTCTTCTTGATAAAGGTACCTCCTCTTATATCTGCTACATTACGGTTACATAATAATAATAATAATCATAATAATAATAATAATAATAATAACTTTATTTATATAACACTATTCATACATAAAAATGCAGTACAATGCTTCAAAATAAACTTAAATAAAAAAAAAACATTAAGTAAAATAAAGCAAATAAAACCAACTAAAAAGTAAATATTTTTTATTTTCAAATATTCCTATTTTTAAAAGTAAATAAACTAATATTAAATAGGTTAAGTATAGACAAAGTATTAAAATATAATATAGATTTAAATAAACATATTAAAAATAAGAACAAAATCAAACAAAAAATGCAATATAATAAATAAAATAAAAATATAATACAAAATAAAATAAATGACACTTGCATGTGTGTTATGTTTGTAATTTAAAGAATTCTTATTTTACAAGCCCTTTAACTATGATGGCGTTTTTGGGTCATTCTTAAAAAATGTGGCTGTCCGCCACATACACATTTCTGCCGCTCCCACCCGCAATCCTAGTAGGAATTTAATTAATTAAATTTAGTGCTTGGAATTTACTTATGTATTTATTAAAACAGTAATGTAGCGCTGGATTAGCTGTCCCAACTTAGATCGGACCCAAAAAATCCAGCCCGACCTGGCCGAGCCTGTGCACGTCCTGCCCGAGCCCGACCAGACCCATAACCTGTCCTATTTAAACATGACATTTTTTTACTAGTGCGTTAAAACTGAACTTTTAAAACACATTTTCAGGGAGTTTGAATGAGCGAAATCTGTTCAGAATTATACTATTTAACATTGCAAGCCTAAAGATTATTTAAGAAAAATATTTATTAAGAAACGACCATTTCTTAAGTCCGACCGAACCGGCCTGAGGGAAATCTCTGGGCATCGGGCAGATAATCCAAACTCTAGTCCAGGGGTATTTAATTAGAAGTCAATTTGGTCCAGTTAGAGAAAATTTCGTCAGGCTAAGGTCCGGACCGTCGCCATTTTTAACTTGCGTTATGATTCAGTATTATATACTGTATACTGAAGAAGCCTATAGTACTTCTGTCAGTGTTTTATGTCATCAACAACTGAAAGACAAAACAAATTACACATACTATTCAATATATTTCAACAATATGTATTGTTTTAAACAGGCCTGTCACAATAATTACATTATCATAGAATAAATGGAAACACCCTGAACTTATCGAGTCTATTAATGTGAATCTGTACGTTAACTTTGCTTCAAAAGACTTTATTTATTCTATTTAATTTTATTTATATTAGATTTAGACCTGCCTGTCATGATAATTACATGAATGATAAATCGTACAATGTTTGGAGAAATGTTTGCTGAACTTTGCCAAAATATCAGCTTTTTTATAAAAAACAGAAGTTCTATTTTATTTAATATTATTACTGTATCAGACTTTATTATATTGTGGGTCAAAACTGATGGGGGAAGTTGCCAATGCTTTTTGTCCTCTGGGGGTTGCCTTAGTTTTGAGGTAGGGTTGTTTTGGGAGCAGAGAGCGCGCCTGCGAGTGAGGGTTTTTTTTCTTGCTGAGGAGTTCTGATCAGGTGGAGTAAAGTGGAATATTTTGTATTATTGTCTCGGTTGTTTCTCTTTAATTCCTCCAAGTAACACCGCGAGGTTACATTACAGTTAGTATGTTTTATAAAGGTAGTATTTTAATGTCTTTTTTTGGTGCGCACCATCTGTATTCTCATCTTTTCTCACTTTATTCTCCCACTTCTCATCGCCTGCTTCGCCCGTGTGGCTCCGCGCTCTCGCATCTGCACAGATCTGATTGGCAGAGGAGAGCGTTTGGCGAACTTAAAGCACGCGTGATTGGTCTGTAAGTTTACTGCGCTGTAAAGCACGTAAACCCTAAAAAACAATAAACGTTCCGCTGCTTTAAATGAACACGGTCAGAATTAAATCCTTCACAGTAGTTTATTGTTTTGGGTCCGGATTGGACAACGTCTGGGTCTGGACCCGGACGGCGGTCCACCTATTAGTGACCCCGGTTCTGGTCCAAACACATGCCGTCAGGTGAATTGGAGATGCTAAAATTGTCCCATCGGTGTGTGTGTGTGTGTGTTGTTCCATTATACTCTGCTTTAATATTTATCAGAAATCCATAGTTTCAGGTGGTCTCTCTCTGTATGTATGTATATGGGGGGTATATGTACATATATGTACATGTATGTATGTATGTACATATCAGTATATACAAATAATTAATTTATACACTTTTTTTAATATGCCATACCATATTCCAGCATGAAAGCATGTATTTGTAATGTGTAACAGCGTCCTGTATCATTACTAAACCAAACCGTGTGTAAAGCGGATATAAACAGGTAGAGTTGTGATTATTATAGGTGTATTTTACACCTTCCTCAGTGTAAATTACTGGGGCCGCATGCAATAGACAGCGCTAGTCAATGCAGTATCTATGTATATATGTCTATGTTGGAATGCTGGAGTTGTTCTAGAACGTGCCTCACCTCATTGTTTGACGTTTTGTGAACGTTGTTGGCGCTAAATGTGAGAACATGAGCGTCTTCTCTAAAATCCACTCCACTCTGAGCAGCACATAGTCATCTGTAACTGCCCCAGCCTCAATTTGTTGAATTAAAGTTTTTATTTCCTCTTTCAAAACATTTCTTCTGGTACAGCTCCGAGCACCTGCTTCTGACTGGCGTCTCAGATTGGACAGTGATTGATTTTAATTTTGGCACGATTACAGCGCTGTGGTTAGAGGGAATGCAATTGCTGTGGATTGTGATTGCTTTACACGTTCGCAGCGCCACACAGTGGAATACAATGCAGTTGAGGTGATTGCATTTTAAGTGCAATTCTGACAAGAATTCAGCGTTTCTTCCTTTAAATACAAATCCATACACACTGTTTTTCTGTTCAGAGATTGGGTGACATTAAAGCAGTGCACTGGAGCTACAACTTTTCATTCTGGCACATTTTCCTCACATCTGTGAGCAATCTCTGAGTATTACATTTAAAGGAGAAGTTCATGTTTAAAGTACCTTATGGTGAAAAGCAATACAGCTGTGCCTTGATTATATTTCAAGGTATATTTTATAAATTCTGGCAGTAATTCAGCGTTTGGTTTTGAAAATGCAAATAAGTGTGTATTGTTTTTCAATAAAGAGATCAAGTGCAATGAAATGTAATGCAATAGTAGTTTTGCATTTTATTTTGGTACTTATTCTGCATGTTAGTGAGGAAAAGCAATACATTTTGTTGATTGTTTTTACATTTTTCCACCCTAGTGTTTGCTTTTCAATTTGGCACTAATTCTTCTCCATAAGCCTCTGGCTGCTGCTAAACACTTCAGAATAAAGCTTTTACTGCAGGCTGGAGATACACTGAGCTCTGTGCTGCTTTCCCTCATTATAGAGCTATGAAATGTCCTTTTCTACATCCTCACTGCTACAGCTTTACACTAGTGATGACCATTACCAAGCTTCTGGATCATTAACACAGCTGAAGCAGTTTAATCAGAAAATGATTCAGTGAAGCTTCTGATACTCGTCTCTACGCTGCGTCTACTGTCCAGTTTAATTTCCTACAAGATTCATTCTGTTTCACTGAAGCTCATTCACACTAATAAACCTTTATTACAACTAAAATAAACCAGTTTAATCTTTAAACCATTAAATAAACATTTCACTGACCTTATTCTCCATTTCATATTAACCACAGACGAAGATAATAAATAATACAAATTACATTCCCTTACATTCACAATTACAATCTGCACAATTTAATTACAGGGTTTTATTCTAAAACTGAATGTGTTGTGCTGTGTTGGGATTAGGATTTATCTTCTTTTTATTGATCATCTCAGAATATGTGATCAGATGGACTGATGGGCATCGATGGGTTCAGATATAAAATAGATCAGTTACAGATTTAGATTTTATTTAAAGGATTGGTGTGAAAACTGTGAGTAAATAAGGTACAAAATATAAAAAATATAACTGATTAAAACATCAGAACATGTTTCTCCAGTTTCAGTCAGTGGAATAAAGCGGGGGATCTGAATCTTCACAGTGGATTCAGTGACGTAACGAAGCTTCGGTTACTGTTATAACGTGACTCTAGTGATTTTAGTGAGGACACTGCTTTAATCTCTGTATCCAGTGAAACATCCAGACTTTACACTGAAAGCTTCATGAAGCATTGTGTAACACCACAGTCCAAGATAAGCCTGTTCTGGATCAGTTTTATCAGAGAATGAAAAGATGGAGAATACATTAGCCGCTTAGCTTAGCATAGGGTCTGTTCTAATGGGTTCAGAAGGAGAATCTCACTCTCTGTACTTTTATATGATCTGTAATTCAGTGTTTTAATAAAGGATTTATTTCAGCAGCAGGTTAAAGGTTTTAAAGTGGGTTTGTGTTTCTGTTCTCCTGCTGTTTTAATACAGAACTCAGCTGTATAGTTTAGCTGCTCTGCTGCAGCTTTTTCTATAATTCAGCCCCTAAAAAAACATCTTCACAGCTTCTCTGTGCTTTTACTGCTGAAATGTGTGAAAATGTTTATTCTTAGTGAGACAAGTTTTATATGAGTTTTATATTTATAATCTGTTTATTTTATTATTGTTATGTATGTGAGATTAAAATGGTGCTGATTGTATTACAGTGTGAATTTTTGTAGTGATTTTGTTGACTTCAGATATTAATATAATGTGCATGGACGTCGATAGCCCTTTTTAGGGCGGCTCCAGCATCCCCTAAACCGTATCCCGGCACCCCAAAAGTAAAATTATAAATTAGTGTTTTTGTTTTTTTAAAACGGTAGTTTGTCTCTGATAAGCAAACAAAAAAAGCAAAAATTTTCAAAAGAGAATCATTAAACAGAATTTTAAGAACAAAAATACAGCAGTTTCGTCCTCACTGTGCAAATAGTATGATCCACTTTCTAATATCCTAATATGTAATGCCCCCCACGCTTACAAAACGAGACCTGCATAAGCCATGGCGCTACATGTAAGTAGCTGTTATTTAATTTTCTAAAACACACTTTATTGCTTTCACTAAATCTATTACATAAAGATTTTAGATTGTTTGAATTGATCATTCCACCTTAAATGCAGCTGTGGCAACACACAGGCTTCAGGCTACAGATGTTTTTAGGGCTTTGAACTGAATGTCTTCAGCTCTTAAGGTGGAACAGAACATTAATATGAGAATCAAGATGTAGTTTTAGATGGACTTTTTAATGTCTGCACAACATAAACAAAAAATGTATATAAAAAAATTACACCTACTGCAGGCTCAATGAAACGTGTGCTTCATTTTAAGATGGAATTAAAAATGTGAACATATAACTAAAAGCTTGATACTCTGGTGGGTTTAGTAGTGAGGAATTAGCTGCACATATATTACTAGTACTACAGTAAACTCAAATCAGGGCATCGGCAGGTTTGGGGAAATAAAATGTAAGACTTTGTAAGAGAGAAAAATTAAGACCATTTTAAAATAACAAAATAATTAATGTTAAGTTTACAGACTTTACAGTATATTTGTTGTATTATTACATTTTCTAACAAACTAATATGTTAAACAAAACCAACATGCATATGAAATATGAAATAAAAGCAACATTTTAAGACCCTCAGGGGTGGAATCAAGACTTTTAGATAAATGAACTTAACGCTTTTAAAGGATCTGCAGAAACTCTGTGTCAGGTGCAGGAACAGGGAGAGGACGCAGAGGCGGACGCAAGTGCGAGTTACATTTATTAACATACATAAAAGAAAAACAAGAAACAGATCAGAGAAAACACGGGGATCACGAAACCTGACTGACGTCAACAACGCACAATCACGGACGAAGGTAACCAGTAGAGGGGGACTATTTATACCAACGGACACAGACTAGAAACAGGAAACACCTGGGAAGAGAGGGCGGAGCTACAAAACAGGTAGGCCACAGGGGAGGAGACACAGGATAAACACAAGGAGAGTAAATAAACAAACGAAATACATGAAATCGTGACAGAAGCCACTCCTTAATGCGCAGCTCCCGAGGCGCATAAAACCAAACCCCGGGAGCCGGCAGAAGAGAGAGGCCTGAAAAAAAAAAACGGACGGGACCGGGGACAGCGCAAGAGACTGGACTAATGACAGGACAAAAGACTTGACAGGAGATTTGACATGGGAACCGGGACCAATACATTAACAGGAATAGATATAAACACGGTGACTGGAATGGGCACAATAACATGACTTGACAGGGGTACAGGAATACTAACAGTAACAGGAACTAACACTGGAATGCACATAGGAACAACAAACAACATGGAGGGAAGGCTAGGACTGGCAAAAGTTTTAGCAGTTTGTGGGGCCATCCTAGGCAATGTCCTGGGTAGTTCAAATGGTCTGTGAAATAGTCCATGAGCGCGCGCAGCGCACGCACCCGCCGATGAGGAAAAAACCGAGCCGCCGGATTTCGCCGGGCCGAGAGCCGCTGAGCTGCCGTGAACGGCCGGGGCGAGAGCCGCTGAGCTGCCGGGGCGAGAGCCGCTAAGCCGCCGGGGTCCGCCGGGGCGAGAGCCGCTGAGCTGCCGGGGCGAGAGCCGCTGAGCTGCCGGGGTCCGCCGGGGCGAGAGCCGCTGAGCTGCCGGGGCGAGAGCCGCTGAGCTGCCGGAGTCCGCCGGGGCGAGAGCCGCTGAGCTGCCGGAGTCCGCCGGGGCGAGAGCCGCTGAGCTGCCGGGGTCCGCCGGGGCGAGAGCCGCTGAGCTGCCGGGGTCCGCCGGGGCGAGAGCCGCTGAGCTGCCGGAGTCCGCCGGGGCGAGAGCCGCTGAGCTGCCGGGGTCCGCCGGGGCGAGAGCCGCTGAGCTGCCGGAGTCCGCCGGGGCGAGAGCCGCTGAGCTGCCGGGGTCCGCCGGGGCGAGAGCCGCTGAGCTGCCGGAGTCCGCCGGGGCGAGAGCCGCTGAGCTGCCGGGGTCCGCCGGGGCGAGAGCCGCTGGTACAGGGCCGGCCGGTGCAGGTAGAGCCGGAACGTGCGGTCCTCTTCGCCTCCTCCGGCCACGGTTGGTAGAGGCTTCTAAAGAGGGGCACCCCACCTGCAAGCTGGAGGAGAGAGGGATCCGCCGGATCGCTAACCTGGAACCCAGGAAAGAGTTATTCGCTGCATCCATATTTTGGTCCGTGATTCTGTCAGGTGCAGGAACAGGGAGAGGACGCAGAGGCGGACGCAAGTGCGAGTTACATTTATTAACATACATAAAAGAAAAACAAGAAACAGATCAGAGAAAACACGGGGATCACGAAACCTGACTGACGTCAACAACGCACAATCACGGACGAAGGTAACCAGTAGAGGGGGACTATTTATACCAACGGACACAGACTAGAAACAGGAAACACCTGGGAAGAGAGGGCGGAGCTACAAAACAGGTAGGCCACAGGGGAGGAGACACAGGATAAACACAAGGAGAGTAAATAAACAAACGAAATACATGAAATCGTGACACTCTGTCATATATTCATGCAGTAAATCAATACACTAATGTACAGTGTATCACAAAAGTGACTACATCCCTCACATTTCTGCAGATATTTAAGTATATCTTTTCATGGGACAAAACTGAAGTATTACACAATGAAAAGAAGTCTGTGTGCAGCTTATATAACAGTGTAAATTTATTCTCCCCTCAAAATAACTCAATATACAGCCATTAATGTCTAAACCACCAGCAACAAAAGTGAGTACACCCCTAAGAGACCACACCCCTAAATGTCCAAATTGAGCTCTGCTTGTCAATTTCTCTCCAAAATCTCAGGTGTGCATAGGGAGCAGGATTGTTCAATTTTGTAGTACAGCTCTTACACTCTCTCATACTGGTCACTGAAAGTTCCAACATGGCACCTCATGGTAAAGAACTCTCTGAGGATCTTAAAAGATGAATTTGTTTCACTACATAAGGTTTGGCCAAGGCTACAAGAAGATTTCCAACACCCTGAAACTGAGCTGCAGCACAGTGAGCAAGATCATCCAGCATTTTAAAAGAGCAAGATCCACTCAGAACAGACCTCATGTTGGCAGTGATGGTAGTAACGGCGTTACTAACGCCGTTACTTTTTTCAGTAACGAGTAATCTAACTAATTACTCTGACTGTAACTATAACGCCGTTACCATTTCCGACACCTCCTTACTGCACGTTACTTTAGCAGCTGAATGAACTTATTTTTTTAACTTCGCGCATACAGACAAAGGGCCCTATCCTACACCCCGCGCAAGGCGTGTAGCGTGGCGCGTTGCCATCGTACACCCCGTCAACAGTCTATTTTTACGCCTTGCACGCGTCCTTAAAATAGCGTTGGACTTTTGGAATATATTAATGCAGATGGGCGTGGTGGTCTGGAAATGATGTGTGTTCACTAATAAATTATTATTAGTTATATTTGTTTCTGTCAGTTATAAGGATTTATATTTATGTTTAGTACACAGACTAAATAACTGTAACTTAACATTTAATTTCAACAGATGCTTATTCTTACTCAAATGCTGGAGTTTTTGAAATGGAAAATTAAAATAGAAAATAACTTTGACTGAACATAAATTTATTTTAGTTAACTATGCTATTATTTAACTGAATTTCACTTTTATATCTGAAAAATAAAGCACATTGTCAACCTGGCGTGTGGTGCTGCCCGTCAATTATATAAAACTTAAAACATTTGAAATACACAGAACTATAAAGCTATATGTTAGCATTCGTTTCTTATCACCAGGGCAAATTTATTAAAATATTAAATATATTAATTAATTAATTAAAATCTCGTCCAGGGCTCTGAAATGTCAGGCACGCAAAGTGGTGCTTGGCGCAGCGCGCGCGGCATTGCGCGCAGAATAGCCTCTGTCTTCTAAAAAAAAGTTTTAATAGATAAGGTCGGACAAGTATAGTAAAATTAATGTTATTAAACTCACTAAAGCCAACAAATGTACTGATAATTAATAAAGAGAAATCAGGCAAAAAGCGCTGCGCCTCTCTCTCTATCGCGCTCTCTTTCACAGCGCGGAGCTGAATTCAGCGCGAGGCTATAAATAATATCCAACTCAGTTCAGTTAAATAAAAATAAGTAAGGACCTGTAAGTTAATCAAATATTGTCAAATATAAAGGATAGGTTGAGGTTTTGGTGAGCTGTTTTCATGATTTGAAACTGAAACTAACCGAAACTTTTATTATTCTGCGCAAAAAGCCTGTGATTGTTTTAAATGAGTTTTTTAATGGATTGTTGTTTTTGTCCATTCTTTTGTTTTTTTCAGTGTTACAAGTCTTAGTCATTTTCTTTGGTCCTGTGGAGTTTTTCGTTTCTTATTTTTTTTTATTCGTTAGATTATATTTTTGTCAACATTTTGGGTTTATTTTCGTTTGTTATTTTTCTAATAATAATAGTAATTACATTATTTATTTTCTTTTGTTCATTTTTTTTTTTTACGGGCGAAGTAACGCAATAGTTACTTTTACTGGTAACTAGTTACTTTTACAGTGAAGTAACTCCATTAGTAACTCAGTTACTTTTTTGGAGAAGTAACTACTAACTATAACTAATTACTTTTTCAAAGTAGCGTGCACAACACTGCATGTTGGTCGTCCAAAATGTGAGGGGTGTACTCACATTTGTGATACACTGTATAACCTTGAATTCTGTTTTAGTCTTTTGTAAAATATGTATTTAATTTTCAGGGTGAGAAAACTACAGACAGATTTGTTTTTTTTTGGGTGGCCTATGACTCTAATGTAACAGGTACAGGTCTAGATTGTGATAGCAACCAATAGCACTGTGTGTGTTTGTGGGATTGACTAGTTGTTGATTTTGTTGTATAATATATTGTTTATTACCCTGACTATAAAGGCTATAGTGTAATATGTGCTACTGGTGTAAAGGATTTATCATTTATGTAATGCAGAAATTACAGTAAGTAATATGTAAGAAAAACTTGATCCCTCCGATTGTCCCTGTATAATTCACACCCTGGACCAGATAATTCTTACTTCACACATTTTTAATTAATGGAAACCACTAACTGCATTTTAAACTCATCATTTAATAGAACTAAGTAAAAGTTGATATAAAATTATTCTTTACATTTATTTGCATGTCCTCACTGACAATCATTACATTAAATTCATTTTATATGAAATTACAATTTCAACACACGTTCACAGATTTTGAAACCCGGTTACATCATTTAAATTACACCTTATAAAGATAATATATCAGTTCCTGTGATATCATCACTGAGGAAATGATTCCGCATGTGTCTCTATTGAAGGACAAACTGTAAATACAGCAAGAGTCTTTTTTTTAACTAAATTAAGTGTTTTTTATTGTCAGATTGAGATTTTCAGTCTCAACAGTTAAACTCTGTTGTAAAAATAAATGATAGTGTTGTATTTTTTTCTTGGTGCTGAATCCTGTCTTCTTAACCACACATTTAGATTTCTCTAAATAGGTTAGTGAAGCAGTGAAGAGAACATTAGATCTTCTTGACGTCTGCTGTTCAACAACGTACCAGTTCTTGTAGATGTAGATTGCAGAAGAAAGGAGTCTAAGAGACCGTCAGTGCAGGAAGATGTTTAGCTTTATTATTATGTTGTTCAAAGCAAGACTCTGAGCAAAGCAGAGTTCACCATGGTCCAGCCTCATGGCTGTTCCAGCAGCTCTCCCAGCCACTCTCTCTCCCAGCTAGCCTCTCACCCAACTTCCAACTGAACTGGACTCAGCACACACTGGCTAAATAGTGTTTAGGCATGGGGCAGGTGTACCAGAAACAAAAGACCTGCTACAACAGTCCCAAAAACAGATGTATTCCTCTGTAAAGGAGTTTTGACCTTTGACCCATGATCCTAACACTAGGTTATCTTATTTAACCAGAATGGCACCGCTATGTCTGGCTCTAAGAAGTGCTTACAGAGTAAACTGACACAGGAAATGCTTTCACTGGTAACTTGACAATGATTAAAAATGATATTCCACAATAGAAAACAATGGTTTAGGAAAACAAACAATAATGCTGCATAAAATGTCAATTTTATAACGTGCTAAATACCATGTGATGATGTTAACCATGTTTACATGCAGCCTGATAATCCAATAATAATCTGACTAACATCTCATTTAAAATAGAACACATGTATTCACCTCAGTGAGAACAGAGCAGTGCTATTGAGGCCATTCTGAATACAGTTTTATCTGATTGAACGAGGAGGATAATCCTTTAAATAATCAGTTAAACAAAAGAATAATAGTCATGTGAACTCCTGAATTCATTCAATTTACAGTCAGACAGTGTAAGTATATTCTCCACATACAGTATACAGGGAAATACCAACACACAGAATTACTGGAATATGAGTAGTGGTGGCTCAGTGTTTAGAGCACTGTTCCATCAACGTCACGGTTGTGCCCTTAACTATCACTGCTGTGTGTGTGTGTGTGTGTTCAATACTCGGATGGGTTAAAAGTGGAGGTTGTCTTGTATACAACTCAGGATGCAAAGTACATGTCATTCGTGAATTTTACATTAAAAAAGATGAATTATCTTGTCAAGTAGACTTGGTTCAAAAAACATGTTTTTAAATGTAATATTTATGTGAAGTATGAAGGTATTAAAACATTTTCCTCTTTATTTACAATAGTATTAATTCCTTCACTGGGACGACTGGTACTGGTATCTTCTAGAGGTTTGGTGAAATCAGCAGTGGGACCGACTCTCTCGACTCTCGACTTTATTACATTTCCATGTCAGTTGCTACCTAAATAAAAACACTCACGTAACATCCTGCTGCTTTTACTCTGACTGAACTCATAGATGCTGGTCGTCATGGTAATGTATACATTAAGTGGTACTCTACGTGCTCATTGTGTTGGATCAGAATAATTGTATTGAGGATTTTCATCAGTGTGTTAATTAGTCTGTACATATAAACACTTCCATCAGATTCTAGAATAGTAATGAATTCAATAGGAGAAAATCTCTGTATGTAAACAAAACTAAATATGGAACTATTGCTACTATTAGCTAAAATAATTCAACCCAGTCACTGGACAGACCCAGTGCAGGGCAGTGCTGTGTTCTTACATATGATACAGATTTGTATCCAGGAAGAATCCTTATATAGGTTTATTACACTGGATGTATAATTTTAAAAAACAACTTAAAAAGCCTAATAAAACACATGTTAATGCAGAATTTTGGACAAAATATGAAAATATGATTCATTTTACTGGAAAGAGATAAGTTAAGTAAACTGATTCAATATATTCCAAATAGTATAATAAATAGTATAATAAAATCATAATATTATTGCATACTTATGGATAAACACTGGAAAAGGTTCCTGTCAGCTGCTTGTCACTCAAACTGTGAGTATTTAAAACAATCTAACAAAATAAGTGAGCATAAACAAGGAACATCTCATTAAGCCTCCAGAGTTTACTTGAATATCGTATAAAATCATAATCACCCAGTGGGGGGTTCTGGTCTGTATATCAGCATTTCAGATCATTAACTGATAACAGCTTATCTCAGTCTTTCTAATCTTAAATCTCATTTTTTAACCTGTATTTTATTCTGTAATCCTTCTGCTGTAGATTCTGTGTTCATTTCTGTTCTAATCAGATCTTCTTCTCTGTCTGTGATCTGTAAACTCTCCTCTTCTGTCTCTTGCTGTGCTGTGTCTGTTTCTGACACCCTGGACACTCCAGCTCCCCTTAAGACCAGAACTGTGCCGTCCGCCAACTCCTCTCCCTGCTTTACCCTGAACTCTGTGTTTCCAGACGTCTTGAGCGTCTTTATAAGAAAACTGGTTAATATGACGCATGTCGTCATTAGTTCTTGAATAGATTAATGCAGTTAAAAAAATGCAGTTTATGCTCTACCCTCTAAAACTGTGTGTTTAGACCCTTAGCAAATCTTCACACCAAAAATGCACTCATATAAGCTTTTATGAGAGGGGGTTTGATCCTCTGGCAACAGGAAGTGACACCCACTGGCACCTGCCATTCAACTGTGGCAACAGGAAGTGACACCTACTGGCACCTGTCTTTGAGGAGTGGCACTGGCCACGAACGCTACTGGCCAGCGGCGCTCGCTAGCGGCATCTGCCATTCAGAAACGGATACTTAGCAAAGACACTTGCCACAGCTCCTGTGGCTAAACTAGTGGCTTTGTACACAGCAATACGCAATCAGGCATATTAATTTGACTTTCAGGAATGTGTCGTTCACAGCTTATTGGTGGTTGGATTTATTATTTAAAATGAGCAGTTTGCACGTTTGTTTTGGACTTCCATGGACAGCTAATGGGCTATTTTGGACGTGTTCTTGGTAACTTGATTTGATAGAGTAATTGTGGTAAAGGTAATTTCAATGCTTATTAAAAACAGGAGAAAGTCAGGCTTGTGTCCTTGTTTTATTTATTTTTTGTTCTCAGGCAAAGATCTAAGGTTTTATGTGCACGTATTATGTAACAATACTACTGTCTCCCTCATAGGCACCTGCCTTTTAGTAGAGGCTATAGCGAGCTCCCGTGGCACATGCCATTAGATCCGTAGGCACCTGCCTCTCAGTAGAGGCTATAGCGAGCTACCGTGGCATATGCCTTTAGATCCATAGGCACCTGTTCTTTTATTTTATAAACTACTGATAACTGAAATTCCGAAATTCCAAACTAAAATTTTGTATTTATTAGCAGAAAATGAGAAACCTTTCAGACCTTAAGTAATGCAAAGAAAACAAGTTCGTATTCATTTAGAAACAACAATACTATATTTTTAACTCACAAAGAGTTTAGAAATCAATATTTGGTGGTATAACCATGATTTTTTAAATCACAGCTTTCATGTTTCTCGGCATGCTCTCCACCAGTCTTTCACACTGCTTTTGGGTGACCTTATGGCACTCCGACACAAAAATTCAAGCAGTTCAGCTTTGTTTGATGGCTTGTGTCTATCCATTTTTATCTTGATTATATTCCAGACGTTTCCAATGGGGTTCTGGAGATTGGGCTGGCCATGACAGAGTCTTGACCTGGTGGTCCTTCATCCACACATTGATTGAGCTAGCTATGTGGCATGAAGCATTGTCCTACTGGGAAAAACAGTCCTCAGAGAGAGAAACAAGTGTTTTTCCAGGATAACCTTGTATGTGCCTTAATTAATACGTCCTTCAGCCTGGCTCTCATTTGCTTCTCATTGATGAAAGGCTTTTTTTCTAGCTTTAAATGAGTCCTGACTCTAGGAGCCTGTTACGAACTGTTCTTGCCGTGCACTTCACCCCAGCTGCCATTTGCCATTCCTTTTGTAGCTCACTTGGTGTCATCCTGCAGTTGCTGACTGACATTCGAATAAGATGACAGTCACCCCGAGGTGTCACCCCCAGACAGGTTCGTGCAGATAAAGGCAAAATGAGAAAGGATTCTTCCAGGCAAGTTCCTCTGATTAATAGAGTAGCTGCTAAAATGCCATTACAAACCAACAAACAGGTATTTGGTGTGGCCACCATCTTCCCCTGACCTCAATTCTATAGAGACCTTTGGAGTATCATGAAGCAAAAGATCTATGATGGTGGGAGGCAGTTCACATCTAAACAGCAGCTCTGGGAAGCTATTCTGACATCAGGCAAAAAGGTTTAAGCAAAAACTCACAAATTCAATAGATGCAAGAATTGTGAAGGTGATATCAAATGGTCATTTGCATTGACCATTTAGGAAAATCAGGGAAAAATATAATTTGCATAATAATTGGGAAAGCAGAGTAGTTTGGCATTACTTTCCCCCAAGATCGTGCATTGATAATGGTAGAGTCTGACCGCTGTATCTGCAGCTGACTCTACTAAGTACTAGTATATGGGGGGCTGAATACACATCACACTTTTTAGATTTTGTTTAAATACAAGTTGGTAAACCATGTATCATTTTCACTGTACTTCACAATTATGTTCTACTCTGTGATGGTCTATTACAAGTTTGTGGTTGTAAGTGACAAAATGTGAAAAAGTTCAAGGGGTATGAATAATTTTGAAAGCCAGTGAATATATATATATATATATATATATAATTACATTTTAATAAAAAAATAACAATAAAAAGGTACTGTATATATGCATAAAGGCAGATGCACACTGCTTAGCCCTCTAACATTCAAAAGCATTGTTTTTAATGCAGGTGACACTCAAGGACTTAATTGTTGCATTAAAGTGGGAGGGGCAGGCTCATACAGCTCTACACAATGTCACGCCTTTTCCACATGGAACTCTACTGTGGTGACGAATGAGGAGAAACTGATCAATGAGCTGAACTTATAATAAATAATCTAGCATCCATGAAAATGTCTCAATTTAAAATGTCTTTACTATAAACAAATCATCTTTTACATGTTGCTCACTTCAGCCTTTGCAGCGCAGTGCCATGCTGAGTGCTGGCTTTTAGAGCAGAGTCGTTTGTGGAGCAGAAAAAAAGGCTGAAATCAAATGATTTACATGTACAATTTATTAATAATTCTGTCAAAAACCAGAAAATATTATTTTGATGAGGGCAGTGCTGTTGATGTCCTTAAACAGTTTTGAGGCATAACATTTTTTCCCATGTAAATAATTAAATTATTGAGTCATTTAGTTTGTTTATATATACATATGCAGGCTCATTCTGTTTAAAACTTCTTCAGAAAATATTATAAACTGTAAATGTTTATTCATTTATACGTCAATTTTAATACAATCAATACAAGCTTTTCCTCACTAAAATGCCTAAAACACAAATAATACACACCAATAAAAATCTGATGGAGTCGTTCTTACCTGAGTGTGCCGGGTTTGCAGTGTGGGGTGAGCAGATTCTCTCCTGACTCCTCTGGGTTATTGTAGGTCAGATCCAGTTCTGTCAGGTGGGAGGAGCTTGAACTTAATGATGAAGCCAGAAATGAACATCCTTCTTCTGTGATCATACAACCAGACAATCTGCAGAGGGAGGGAAAGGAAGAAATGCAATGTTCAGGTATTTGTTTGGTGTGCGAATGTAATTTTGTCTTGCCAATCCTGTTTGTATATAGAGGTGACATTTGTTTATTTAATCTGTCCACCAGACATTAATAGTATAAACCTTCTCTCTTTTTCCCTGTTGAACTTTTTAATCTTCCTCCTCCTTAATCTTTTGTCACACCTTATGTTTCATTTGATATAAAGCAGCTTGTATATGTGGCTTGTAACTAACTTGTTCTCCCTAACTCACTCAATTTTTTCAGCAGGCTAATAAGGCTTCAAATGGAGGCACAGTTGGTATTTAATTAGTGTGACACTGCGTGTGTAATGTCACACCTGCACCTTTAAGATCAGCCTCTCCAGGGTACTAAAAAGCTGACTCCGCTCCTCCCACACACCTGTGGGACATCAGCTTATTACATGGACTATATATACTGGGAAACTTGCTTAGTTTAGTTGCGAGATATTGCCACATCAGTGCCTTATCGAGCCTTTTTCTGCAGTGTTTGTTATTCCTGTTTTTTTTACCCTTGCCTGTCCTTGACTACGATTTTTGCCTCATGATCTTTTTCTGGTTTTGAACTCGGCCTGATTTTTGGACTACAGTCTTGCCTTGTGTTGTTGGATTGATAAAACCTGCCTGCATTTGCATCCAAACAACCTTGGTTGGTTCTTACAGTGTACCTGTTTTGTTAAAGGTCTCATTCTGCCAAAATCCATTTTTTCTTGTTCTTTGTACAATGCTATAGGTCTCTCTCAGTTGTGTATGCATGCTGCGTATGAAACTATTTGTCAGCCTCCACTGTCTGCAGTAGCTAGTCAAAGAAAAGCCTCAAAAATATGAGCTGATCAGAGAGACGTTAGGGTGTCGATGTCTACCAGGTGAAAGAGTATTCCTGGCCTCACCCACTTTGTCATAACGTTTCTCGGCCACGGGAAGAGAGCACTGCCGGGGCGTCGAGTCTGACGTTAAGTGAAGTTTAAGGGTTAACTTCACGCAGTGCTATTTCTTTAACTAAGGCTGTATCTCTGATAACATTTTGTCCTTGACCGTGTTTTTGAGCTGTAAAACTGATTGTGGGCGGGAGGCTGGTAGGCGTTCTCTGCTTCACTGCTGTTAGCCAATCAGAGGCGATATATATGCATGTTTGAATATTCATGAGAAAAAGCCAAAACCTCTCTTTCTCCAGAGACAGGTAATTCAGTGATCTAAAGCAGGGCTAAATAAAAACACTTGAGTACTTTTTTTCATAAAAAACGGCTTACATGGCATTCGTTCATATTAGAGACCACAACTAGACTGTTTAAAATGAATTTATAAACATTGGAATAAGACCTTTAAATGAAAGATACAGTTTAAATTTTTGGAAAAACACCATATTTTTGTAGTGTCTTCAGTTTAACTGTTTAAATTAACTGAATATTGAATGTTAGACGTATATTTATAAATCTAGAATGAACTGACCTGAGTATCTCCAGTTTACAGTGTGAACTCTTCAGTCCAGCAGAGAGCAGCTTCACTCCTGAATCCTGCAGGTCGTTGTTACTTAGGTCCAGCTCTATCAGGGAATTTTCCTGATTTAAAACTGATCCCAGATATTCACAAACCCTTTCTTCAATATTACATAAAGCCAGCCTGCACAGAAGAAAAGCACACAGGAAATATTGCTGATAGAGACACTGTCAACAGTTAGAAAAATATTAAATAAGATATTACTAGAAAAACCTAAAATAATATTGATTGTCATGCTTCTGTGAACTCCCTCCACCTCTGACCTGTTTACTACAATCCACATAATCTTCCTCTTCGGAAAGTGTCTTTGAAGTGAGCAGTCAGCAGTTTCCACAGTTTTATTACTGCCTTCAGGTCTTCATCACAACAGCATATTTATGACTTTGGAGCTCATAAGTATAACATGATTTCTGTTAGAGTAGTTTTGGTTGGAAACAACGAAAAACACCCTAGCAGAAGTTTTTTCTGTTTTACAACAGCGGTTTAGGTCCACAAAAAAACAGTTCACTAACATTCCTAAATTAACAAAATTACAATTTTAATATTACAAGGTTAAAGTTATAATATTACGGAAATAAAGTCGTAATATTACGAGATTAAAGTCATAATATTACAATATTAAAGTATTTTGAGGAAAATGTAGTTCTAACTGCGTGGGCTCCAGTTTAACAGCGAAGCACTGATGGAGGATAAAGAGCATTTTCCGCTCATTATCTTTTACCGGGATGATCACCATTAGTTATCTACATTTATAACCTGCAGATAATTAATAATGCTGTTGTGTTACCGTTAGATAATACAGTGTGCAGATTTTCCCGTGGTGGTGTCCCGGTAGCCGAACCTTCAGCTCCCCTGTCGCCAGAAATCTCCCGTGTGGGAAGAGCGTGTGCTGCTGCATTTTCTACCTTTTAGTTTGGTTTTTGCAACTGTAGGAATACTGTAAATACCATTAATGAATAAAGAAAATAAACCTTTTACTGATGCAGGATGACTGTCTGTGAGCTATAAACTATATTAAATTTCAAATATACTGTGAAGCATAATCAAAGTTAGAAACATGTAAAAGGTGATCATATTGGAAGCCTAAAGAGCTTAGTGCTGCCGTTATCACTAAAATATGCACAAAAAAACAGTGTTTGTGATGTTTTTGAGCTCATAAACCTGCATTATAGTTTTGTAATGATGTTTTAGAAAATAGTATGTTCAAATGGTTTAAGTTATACTTAATTTGCATACAAGTGTAATTTAGACATACAAATTAGTTGTATAAACAAGTTAACTGTTTTAGTGCAATATTATGATATTAAATTGATCCAAATTATAATATAAACTGCACATTCAAATAAACATCTCAAAACACTGTCTTAATATTATTTTAAGCCAACTATTTTATTTGTATTCAAGACCCAAGTCTTATTATTGTATATTTATAAAATTATATTTCTTTCTGTTACATTTTTGTTGAAAATAATAAATAAATAAACACAGTTCCACATTGTTGAGATCATTGACGTGCATATCATGTATACTTCACAGTATATTTGAACTTAATATAGTTCATAAAACAGTCACCCTGCATAAGTAAAAGGTTTATTTTATGTTTCTTTGGTCGCAAATAACAAACTAAAAGGCAGGAAATGTCCGTGCAGCAGCGCACACTCTCCCCACATGGGAGGCCTCTCATGACAGATGAGCTCAGAGTTTAACACAGCAACAATAACTAGGAGGAAGTACTGATTAAAATATATGCAAAACAATTCAGGGAATATGAACACAAATATGGACATACTAGCCCATAGGGCTGGGTATCGAAATTCAATACCAAAAATTCACAGACCAAAATGTCTCGGCAGTACCGAGTACCAAAAGGTCGAAAAAAAATCAGTGCCTGTTTCGATACTTTGCATGAAACACGCATAAGCGTGGAGAGCACATGTCACGTGGTAAAAACAACTGGTACACTAACGCACACAAGCGGAGAAAGAAATGCAGATTATGCAAATTATCCACACACTGCCGCTGCGATGAAAACCTCCTGCTCTCATTCGTGATGTCTCTTCTTCTCTCTCAACCACTCCCTCTCTCACTCCTGAGACCTGCCAGACCTAAACCACACTACACTATTATAACTGTCTAGTACTATTATAAATAGTACTAGGAATTCCAGCTAAAATTTATATATATATATATATATATATATATATTAAATAAATACATTTTTAAGGGACTGTGGTAGTGTGGGTCTTGAGGTTAGGAGGAACCTTGTTTAAATAACAGGTTGTAGAGGGAAATTATGGATTTCCAAAACAGGGATGAGATCTCAGCTGGTTGGATTTATTTTCGAAACAAAACAATACACTTACTTATATACACTTCTGCTCAGTCGGCTGGAATATTTGGCTAAAGCTACCACTAGCTAGACTGAACAGTAAGGCATACCCAGTCAACAGCAGAGTCTCCCAAGCTCAACAGCTCGGTAAACAGTACACAGACAAAACTCTTCCACCCTCTCACGCCCCTGAGTCCCATTTACCCACCTTACAGTGGCTTGCAAAAGTACAACCACTTGCAAAAGTACAACCACTAACTTGGTTTTCAATTTTTTTTATAAAATAAAAATGTAAAAAGTGTGACGTGCAAAAGTATTCAGCCCAATATTTAGTAGACCCACCATTTGCTGCAATTACAGCTGTAAGTGCTTGGGGGTTTGTCTCTACCAGCTTTGCACATCTAGAGACTGAGATTTTTGCCCCATTCTTCTTTATAAAACAGCTCAAGCTCAGCCAGGTTGGATGGAGAGCGTCTGTGAACAGCAATTTTCATGTCTTGCCACAGAAGATCAATTGGATTTAAGACTGGATCATTCTAACACATACATATTATCCAATCTTAACCATTCCACTGTAGCTCTGGCTGTATGTTTAGGGTCATTTTCTTGCTGGAAGGTGAATCTCCTTCCCAGTCTCAAGTCTTTTATTGCCTTCAACAGGCTTTCTTCCTGGATTGCCCTGTATTTATCTCCATCCATCTTCCCATCAACTGTGACCAGCTTCTATGTCCCTGCTAAAGAAAAGCATCTCTACAGCATGATTCTCCCACCACCATGTTTCACAGTGGGGATGGTTTGTTCAGGCTGATGAGCAGTGTTACTGTTCCTCCCCATATAGCGCTTTGTATTCAGGCCAGAAAGTTCAACATTCATTTCATCTGACCACAGAACCTTCTTCCACATGTTTGCTGCAACTGCAAACAGCAATTTATATGTTTCTTTTAACAATTTGATTTCTTCTTGACACTTTTCCATAAAGGCCATATTTGTTAAGCACACTATCTGTGAACTGTCTGGTGAGTTCCTTGGTCTTCATGATTCATGATGCTGTTTGTTCACTAGTGTTCTTTAACAAACAATTGAGCCGTTCACAGAACAAGTGTATTTATACCAAGACTAAATTACACACAACTGGACTCTGTTAACTAATTAATTGACTTCTGAAGGCAGTTGATTGCATTGGCTTTTAGAGTAAAGGGGGCTGAATACTTTTCATGTCACACTTTTCAGATTTGTTTTTGATAAAAAATTTGGAAACCAAGTATCATTTTCGCTCCACTTCACACTTACGCAATAGTTTGTTTTTTATCTCAATAAAATACATTTATGTTTGTGGTTGTAAGGTGACAAAATGTGGAAAAGTTCAAGGGGTATGAATAATTTTGCAAGCCACTGTATATACCCCTTTAGCCTCCCCAGACTAAACCATATTCTCCAGAATATACCACTGGGTAAACCTGACCAGAAAAATATATAAAACATACAATGCAATCAACTATTTATATAACTGGTTAATCAGAAATTACAATTACAAGTACTGTTTGAGTATCGGTATAAAATTTAAGGCACCATACTGGTATCGGTACAATTTTTTTACAATGATCCCCAGCCCTACTAGCCCATATAAAAGTGTCATACAGTTACAGAATTATTTTTGCAGAATAAACAGACAGAAATCTGACCTGAGTATCTCCAGTTTACAGGGTGAACTCTGTGGATCCATGAAGAGCTCCTCCACCCCTGAACCCTGCAGATCATTGCTGCTGAGATCCAGCTCTTTCAGGGAGGAGATTTTTGATTTTAGTGCTGATATGAGAAACTTACATGATTTCCCAGTAAAGTTACAGGTGGCTAATCTGCAACAGAGAGTGCAGTGCAATTAGGATGTGAAAATATATAGAAACACATGAGCATGACTGATAAAAAAAACATTCTAGCTTATGTTATATAATAACAGACAATGTCTTGATGGGAACGGACAAAATGATTGTATCTCCACACTCCACACTATTTTCCACACTGTTGTTTAACATTAAAGAAAATACATGAAACATGTAATCCATTCAATAAATGTATTCACAATTGTGTTTACATACAGAAATATTTAGTATTATATACACTGATCTCAAACACACACAAACAGACCAATTGACGGAATGATATCAAGCTGAACTGGGGTTTACTAAATGTATAATTCTGACCTCAGTATCTCCAGTACACAGTTTGAACTCTTCAGGCCATCAGAAAGCTTCTCCATTCCAGAGTCCCGCAGGTTATTCTTACTAAGGTCCAGCTCTTTCAGGGTCCAGGTCTCTGATAGTAAAGCTGTTCCCAGAGTTTCACTGGTCTTCGCCCCAAGATTACACAAAACAAGTCTGCAAAGAGAATTCAGATAAAACAAAATACATAAAAATACATAAAAGAAGATCTTTTCTGTTCATTAATGCAGACCCAGTCGGACTTTCCCTAAGCAACATTCTGATAAGGGACCCTTAACCTAGTATGGAATTTTTGGAAGAGAAAAACTAAATATGGCCAACATTATAACCACTGCTGCACTTAAGGTGAATTTTTTTATTTTATTTCTAATTTTTCCCATTTTCTCCCCAATTTACACGGCCAATTACCCAACCCACTCATTAGGACTCCCCCTATCACTAGTAATGCCCCAACAAACCAGGAGGGTGAAGACTAACACATGCTTCCTCTGATACATATGAGGTCAGCCACTGCTTCTTTTAGAGCTGATGGAAAAGCTGCATGAGTGGGGGTTCAAACCTGCGACCTCCTGCTCATAGCAGCAGTGCTTTAGACCGCTGGACCACTCAGCGCCCTACTAAAGGTGAAATTTAAAGAAAAAAGCCAATGTAGTTGTTTATTTTCCAACTTGCTGTTTTGTGTTCCCTTAAATGGTGCAGCAGTTTTGTCCAGGCACTTTAACTGCTTTACTGTTTAAGGTGGATATGAGCAAATACGCTGGTGTTATATGATTGTATGAATAAAGCACCATGATTTAAAGTGGAACTTAGTAGTAAGGAACAGTAAGGAATAGTAAGGAACTTTCAGTTATTGATGTTATTTAGGGGAGTTTAAATGAGTGATGACAGGGATAAGTGGAGACAATTTGGTAATGATCCGTTTAACCCAAATATAAATGTGGTGCAAGAGGAGTAGTGGTGTGTGCATTTCTAATGTTAGTGTAGATTTCTCTTGATCTAAATAGATTTTATGATTCTGACCTCAGTGTTTCCACTTTACAGTGTGAACTCTTCAGTCCATCAGAGAGCTTCTCCACTCCTGAATCCTGCAGGTTGTTGTTACTGAGGTCCAGCTCTTTTAGGGAGGAGTTTTCTGTTTTTATTGTTGCACTCAATGTTTCACTGCACCCCGCAGTGAGATTACAGCCAGCAAATCTACAGATGGGGAATAAAGGAGCAAATGAAGTCAATGAGAAATTAATGAGATTGTGATGACTTCATATGAAATAGTCTAAACAATTACATTATTTATAATTGATTTTTTTTTTAATAGACATTCATATTTAAACAGTGCACTGACAGTGTTGAGACACATTACATGTAGTGTCACAACAGTGTTTGGCTTAATAATCTACAAATAACATATCTAAGTTTTCTCAGGTATAAAAATATACAATACAAACTATAAATTAGAACCTGATACTGTGGCTTGAAAAAGTATTCATAACCCCATGACCTTTTCGCATTTTGTTTTCTTACAACCACAAATTGAAACATATTTTACTGAGATTGTAAGTGACAGACCAACACAAAATATCACATAATCGTGAAGTGGAACAAAAATGATACATAGTTTTCAAATTTTTACTCAAATACAAATCTGAAAAGTGTGACATGCAGAAGTATTTGGGCCCCTTTACTCTGAACCACCTAAATAAAATCCAGTGCAATCAATTGCATTTAGCGTTCATTATATATGCTCAGGTGGGAGAATCTGTCCACAGGACAATGATAAATGGTGCACTCCTATATGTCCATATGCACACAACGTGGAAGAAGGTGGTGTGGTCAGATGAGACTAAAGTTGAACATTCTGGACTAAATGTACAAAGTTCATCAGCCTAAACACACTATCCCCACTGTCAAACATGGTGGTGGCAGCATCATGCTGTGGGGCTGCTTTTCTTCAGCAGAGACAGGGAAGCTGGTCAGAGTTGATGGAAAAATGGATGGAGATAAATACAGGCCAATCCTGGAAGAAAACTTGTTGGGGGTAGCAAAAGACTTGAGACTGGAAAAGAGATTCACCTTCCAGCAAGACAATGACCCTCAACATACTACTAGAGTGAAATGGTTAAGATAAAAAGGATATTCATGTGTTAGAATATCACAGTCACGTCCTGACCTAAATCCCATTGAGCTACTGTGTCAAGACATGAACATTGCTGTTTACAGACGCTCTCCATCCAACCTGGCTGAGCTTAAGCTATTTTGCAAAGAAGAATGGGCAAAGATCTCAGTCTCTAGATTTGCAAAGCTGGTAGAAACATGCCCAGCAAAAGGTACTGATATAAAGGGAACTGTATACTTTTGCACATCACACTTTTCTTTTTCAAATTGTTATTTGATTACATTTTAAAAACAATGTTTTATTTTCCTTTCATTTTACAATTATGTGCTACTTTGTGTTGGTCTATCACTTAAAATCTCAATAAAATGCATTTTTTGTGTCTGTAAGGTATCAAAATGTGAAAAAGATCAAGGGGTATGAATACCTTACAAGCCAATGAACATTTTACGTTATGTTTTTTCATCGTTCATACTTTTGACATTTTTTTTTTTACTTTTCCAGTGTATTGAATTGTGCATGAAACTAGTAGCAAGTTGTAGAATTTGAGAAAAAAAGAAAACTGTTAAGGCACTTTCACACTGCATACAGTAGCCACACCACTGTAGGCTGACCCCATTGGATTAATTTTTTTCTCCAGTGGCAGAACGGTTTGGTGCTGTAGAAGAGCAGTGCGGAAAGCAGTGCATTGCCATCCCCATATCCACGCTTCCAGCGTGCTAATGCTCAACCTGGTTCAACTTTGACCTTGCAGCAAGTGGACTGCGGCAGAAAACACGTGATGTGAACTAATGCAACCAGGGAAAAAATAGTCCAAACAACCAAAATGCATAGGCAACCACAGCTGGCCAGCGTCCAGCAGAGTGACGAGCAGAGCAGAAAGCAGAGCTGCATACTGCTGGCATTGTGAAAGCGAAACCTTTGTGAAACCTTTAGTGATGCAATGGTAAGTACCCTGTTCATTCACACAGAAGTCAATTTAAAACATGTACATTAAAAAATGACCATATTTAAATGCACTGCATGTTAAGTTTAAAGTGGAGCTTTGGGCTGACATGGACACTGTTATGTCTGTCAGAAACCGAACACTGCTTCACCAAGAAACAACCTTTAATACCAACTGTAGTAAATGGTGGTAGTGAGATGGTTTGGGATGCTTTGCTGCATCAGGAGTTAGATGTCCTGCTATCACTGAGATAACATTGAACTATATTAACTATATATGTATATATACTGACCTCAGTTTTTCCACTTTACAGTGTGAACTCTTCAGTCCATCAGAGAGCTTCTCCACTCCTGAATCCTGCAGGTTGTTGTTACTGAGGTCCAGTTCTTTCAGTAAGGAGTTTTCTGTTTTTAAAGCTGCACTCAATGTTTCAATGGACTGTTCGGTGAGATTACAACCTGTAAATCTACAGATGGGAGAAAAAAGGAGATAATGAGGAGTAGTTGAGAAAGGACACTGTAATGACTGCATTTTAAGTTGTCTAAACAATTATATTTATAACTGATATTCCTTGTATCAGTTTTATTCTTTATTTTCTCATTTTGTTATTCTCTTGAACGTGCCTGTGCATAAAATTCACAATTATTAATTATCCACTAGCTTTTTTACCTGTGTACTGATTTCTTTATACATAATATCTTCCATGTTTAAAAATGTTTGCAATTTCAATTATTTTTGGGGCACCATTTATGATGCTTCATGTCAGGTGTCTTTGAAAGCCTATAACATCATTTATAATCCTCTCAAGAAACCTGGTCTATAATCAACTAATATGATTAAAAGGGCTCACAAGGTCGACTATCTTAGGAACTATCAAGTGATTGTGTATTTCAGCTGAAAATCAGTCCAGGAAGAGGACACAACAAAAAACAGGAGACACTACTAGAAATAAGGGGTACTACTGGAACTGGGACATTACTATGAAAAGAGTATATTGCTCGGAACAGGAGACACTATTAGGAATAGAGAGCACTCCTAAAAACAGGGACTGCTGCTTGGAACAGGAGACATCCAAATGTCTATGGTTTTAATTAGAAAGGAATATTGCAAAGAAACAGAAAATATTTTACCATGCCTTTAACAACTCCCTTCAGAGAGTTACACAAACTGGATGTATCAAGGACAGAAAAATGGTGGCAGGCCCCGATGCACAACAGTGCAAGAAGATAAATATCCAATATCAAACACCAGTGTCAGCATTAACGGGCAAAGGGCGAGTTCAGGATGCTGGACTTAATGTTATTACACTGGCAAAAAAAAGAAAGGACTGCAATGGGCCAGAGTATTGCTCACAATAGGATTATATGCAAAAATCACTTCTATACAAAATAGCCTTTAATGCAAATATTTCAATTGAATTGAATGAATTTTTTTCAATTTGAAAAGAGGGAAATTTCCCTGTGATCCCAAACTTTTGACTGCATACATATCTGTACATCAACATATCTACTACAGTTCAATCCAGGTAAATTATTCCTTTTACATGAATTACTTATTTAATGCTAGAAATTAGGGGTGTAATGGTACAGAAAATTCATGGTTTTGTTCACACCTCGGTATAAACCCCATGGTTCGTAACGTTTACGGTACGTTTTTCGGTACGAGTGGAAAAAAAAACCTCTACATGTAGTTAACGTTTATGCTCCAAACTGGGCTAATGATGTTTTTTTCAGACAGCTATTTATTACTATCCCAATTCTGTCCTCGCATTTACTTGTGTTGGGGGGTGATCTGAACTGCTGGCTAGACCTAGACCTAGATCATTCCTCTAATAGATCAAGCTCTGCATCTAAAATTGTGACTGCAATAAAAAAAATTCACAGAGGTTTTTGCCATAATAGATCCATGGCACCATCTACATCCGTGAGCTAGAGCTTACTCATTTTATTCATCAGTACATCAAGTCTATACATGTATCAATTATTTTTTGTAGACAATAGAAGGAAGGATTCACATTTTATCTTCTTGTACATATGACACATCCTTCACGTCCCGGTTATTATGACCCTTTTATTTGAGGAAGCAGTGAGTAGCAGAGCTCCACTCACTAATTATCTAATAAGGCATTTATTAGTCAAACCTCAGATCACATTTTTTTATCAATACTAATTATTCTAGTGAAATTTCTGCATATAGGCTGTGGGAAACGTTTAAAGTTGTGATGATCTGGCAGGACGCAGATGCGTAAAAACAGCTTTATCAAGCAAAGGGGCAATACAAAGAGTGGTCTGAGAAAATAGTGTCAATGCTGATAAACAGGAGCCAACAGGGAATAACATACCATAAACGGGAAACAAGTCCAGGGTAAATACACAGGCAAGAAACAGCAACATAGGGCAGGCAAAAACAGAAAATCAAACAGAGCAAAGGAAAATGCATTGAAAAAAAAGGATGAAACAAACTATACTCGGCAGGGAGAGAGTGAACTGAGGCGGTAAAAATACAGAGAGAAACAGATGAGGCTAATTACATTGATTACTTCCTGAGAGAGCCGTGTGCAGTCATGTGATCAGATGAGTTATTGTGAGTCAAGTGTGGTGCGTTCTGGGTATTGTAGTTTGGTGACTGAAGAGTGCACGAAGAGCTGAGTGCAAGGGAGACAGGAGCTTTATCAGCGCCAGATGTGACAAAAGTATACATAAGAGGTATTATTATCTCATATTCATCTCATGAAAGACATCTGAGGAGGATGAGACTGGCTGATATAACTACACTGATTACTGAATTTGACAAAACTCAAGCCTCGTCCCCATCTGCAGGTCTATAAGGAACGTTTAATTGCCCAAACTGAGTTTGATGCCCTAATGTCAGATCCATTCAAGATGATTCTTTGGCTTCAATTAGAGTCACGTTCTTTTACACCTGCATATTTAGCTACTCTGGCTTGCTCAACAATTAAGGGTCAAACTCAACCTTCACGAAAAACACTATTACTAAATCCACCTTAAACATTTGGAACCAATTTAAAAATTATTTCGGTATTTCAATATTTTTCAACACTGACCCCAATTGTGACCAATCTGTGTTTTCCCCCATCACTGATTGAAAATACTTTTAAGATTTGGTCCTTCCATGGTATTAGATCAATTAAATATTTATATATTGAGAGTGATTTGCCTCTTTTTAGCAGCTAGTAGATAAATATTCTTTATCAAAAACACACATCTTTAGATACAAATACAGGTTTGCAATTTTGTTCAGAACACTATCTCAAAATTTCCAAATATGCCTAGATGTCTTTCTCTTACAGACCCCCTCTACACAGGGTTAAATTGCTGCTAAGATTTTCCAAACCATATCAAGCCCAATGTTTTTATTTCCGTATTCAGTGTTTTCTTCTCACCATGCCCCTTGCAAACAGCATTTAAGGTTGATTGTGTTTCACTTGCCACTCTCCTTGCTAGAAAACGTGATAGATAACATATACATCTATATTTGAGTAGCCTATCATTTTATTATGTTGTAGTCTGATCTAGATATCAGTTATGACCTGCCCTCACTGCTGTCAAGCAACGCCAGTGAAGACTGGTATGAGAGGCAGAGAATGGAGGACGAGCGAGAGGACGAGAAATACGGACATTCTGAACTCTTCTAAAACCTGCAAATAGCGATATATTGACTGTATGTTACACAACAGGCGATAAATAAACAGCTAAATAGCTAGATAGTTGCTAGGAATGGCCATGATTACTGTTTACCACTCAATATATAATCACATTTACAGCTAAACTGAGTGAATATAGAGACTAACTTTGGGTTTCTGGCCTATATATTTTTAATACTGATCGCTGCCGAGGTAGTAATCAGATGTGACACCCCTGCTCCTCTGTTGTGACTGAATTCAGTTCAGTTAGCTTGTGTAGCATGATCATTTTAGCTAACCCTGAAAACGTATCTATCTCTTTCAGATATCCCCTGCCTTGTTATCCCAGCTGCACACAGACCACTGATATGAATGTGAACACTATTTTTTTTTATTCATTTAAAACTCCAATCCCTGGTAAGATAACCTAGTGGTGGTGATAAATTACCTGACTGAATTAGCCAGCCAGTTAGCTTACCTGTTATGGAGAAAAGTGTTGGTCTTGTAGTCTTTTTTCAAGCTCAAAGTTTTCTCCACCTTTTAATCTCACTGCCAACATTTACTCCTGTTTAATTCCTTCTTTGGTCACTGAGTTTTTTGAGACATGCTGAGGGATTTTAGGCTGTGTAGCAGCTGAGGTTAAGCTAAAGCAGCCCTGATTGCTAGCTTACTTGCTGTAACACTGTTCGCTGGCTGCTGTGTACATACTGGCAACCTCAGGGTTGGAGTTAACCTTGGGGAACGAGCAGCAGGCGGAGTCAAAGGCCAAAACAAACACAGATACCAGTAAAGTACTGCGCAGTCCAAATAGGGACGTACTGCTGAAGCCCTGCTGACAAGAACTGCCAGTGCTTTAACTCAGCATGTTTCCTTAAAATCTGATAATACATCCTGATAAATGTATCATTTACTACTGAAAATAAATTCCTTATTGGTCCTTTAAAAGTATTACTTTTAATATTTGACCATGTTTTGATGGTCAAATGTTCACTTAGTAAAGTCCAACTGAAATAAAATAATGCAAATAAAATGAAAATGAATTCTTTATTGTTTTACTATTTATCCTTTAATTAATACGATATGACCTAGGGACTTTTATTATAAAGCCCAAAATCGAGGATTTGCCACAGTTAAAGGCTAATTGGCAATGCTAAATGCTTTCGAGCTGAATTAATGACTGATGATAACACGCACTGTGCTGGTTAAATTAGTAGATTCTGGGGTTTGATAACAGATGGATGGCGCTGTGCTGGTTAGATAAGTAGATTCTGGTGTTTGATAACAGATGGATGGTGCTGTGCTGGTTAGATTAGTAGATTCTGGTATTTGATAACAGATGGATGGTGCTGTGCTGGTTAGATTAGTAGATTCTGGTGTTTGATAACAGATGGATGGTGCTGTGCTGGTTAGATTAGTAGATTCTGGTGTTTGATAACAGATGGATGGTGCTGTGCTGGTTAGATTAGTAGGTTCTGGGGCTTGATAACAGATGGATGGTGCTGTGCTGGTTAGATTAGTAGATTCTGGTGTTTGGTAACAGATGGATGGAGCTGTGTTGGTTAGATTAGTAGGTTCTGGGGTTTGATAACAGATGGATGGTGCTGTGCTGGTTAGATTAGTAGGTTCTGGGGTTTGATAACAGATGGATGGTGCTGTTCTGGTTAGATTAGTAGGTTTTGGGGTTTGATAACAGATGGATGGCGCTGTGCTGGTTAGATAAGTAGGTTCTGGGGTTTGATAACAGATGGATGGTGCTGTGCTGGTTAGATTAGTAGATTCTGGGGTTTGATAACAGATGGATGGTGCTGTGCTGGTTAGATTAGTAGGTTCTGGGGTTTGATAACAGATGGATGGAGCTGTGTTGGTTAGAATAGTAGGTTCTGGGGTTTGATAACAGATGGATGGTGCTGTGCTGGTTAGATTAGTAGATTCTGGTGTTTGATAACAGATGGATGGAGCTGTGCTGGTTAGATTAGTAGGTTCTGGGGTATGATAACAGATGGATGGTGCTGTGCTGGTTAGATTAGAAGGTTCTGGGGTTTGATAACAGATGGATGGTGCTGTGTTGGTTAAATTAGTAGATTCTGGGGTTTGATAACAGATGGATGGTGCTGTGCTGGTTAGATTAGTAGGTTCTGGGGTTTGATAACAGATGGATGGAGCTGTGTTGGTTAGAATAGTAGGTTCTGGGGTTTGATAACAGATGGATGGTGCTGTGTTGGTTAAATTAGTAGATTCTGGGGTTTGATAACAGATGGATGGCGCTGTGCTGGTTAAATTAGTAGGTTTTGGGATTTGATAACAGATGGATGGTGCTGTGTTGGTTAAATTAGTAGATTCTGGGGTTTGATAACAGATGGATGGTGCTGTACTGGTTAGATTAGTAGGTTTTGGGATTTGATAACAGATGGATGGTGCCGTGCTGGTTAGATTAGTAGGTTCTGGTGTTTGATAACAGATGGATGGTGCTGTGCTGGTTAGATTAGTAGGTTTTGGGATTTGATAACAGATGGATGGTGCTGTGTTGGTTAGATTAGTAGGTTCTGGGGTTTGATAACAGATGGATGGTGCTGTGTGCTCAATGCTAGCTAACAGCCGAACTCAGCAGTATAGAATGGAGGGTGTTAGCCTGGAGATGAATTAATGGTTTATGTTAGAATAATGTTACTATGCAGATAAATTCCAGTATTTTGTTCTGTCAGTGGGATTATGGGTAATGTATTTAGTAGTGTTGTAGACCTATTTCTCACACTACAGTATTATTTTACCACTATAATTGGTATAATAAACACTCACTGAGCCTTCCTGCAGTTTGATACAGCTGGGATGAGTCTCCTGTGTCCTTCCTCTGATGTGCTGAATTTCCTCAGGTCCAGCTCTTTCTTGGGATTCTTGGAGTGGACACGCATGTAGGATATAACTGAGCACTGTGTAGGAGAGAGCTGCTTTTTTGAGTATTTATCTGGAATCAGAGACAGACAGCAGAACAATGATCAGACACTGCTGTTACTTAGTAACAGGTCTTCACTCTTTCACAAATATTCATTAGCTACACCATTAAACAATGGGTTCTTCCAGGGTTCTTTTGTAAAAGAAATATTTCATTATATAGACATAAAAATAGTTTGAATGTATAAATGGCTTGGTTTGCCTGATTTAAAGGTTTTCTTCGTTGTTGTAGGCGGTTCTCTAAAGAACGTTTTAGAAATGGTTCTCCATAGCAAACAAACATACCAATACTGCATTTGTTCTGTGCCTAATAGCCTTGGGCCAATAAACGATATTATCGCATACTGCGATAATTTAAGAGCATTATCGTCCATGGCATAACCAAGTGAAAAAATTGTTTGTTCAGAAAGTGTTTTATATTCTTAAACATTCTCGGCCGATCAGGTTGGGTTTTTTGGGCACGATCTAAAATCCATGCTGTCGGGCGGAATTTATTAAAATATTAGAAATCTAAGCTTACTGTAAATAAACAACGAGCTTTACTCACCCCCAAATAATCTTGATTACACCATTTTGAAAATCGCATTAAAATAGTCATTTTAATTAACTGAAAATCGCTCAGCAATAATAGATTCAAATATTCACAACACAATTCACAGCACTGCAGTGTAATAAAATAACTTATTTTCTTCAGAAACAAAACAATCTAGCTAAATAAAACAAAATTAACAATTTTTTTTTATAAAATATTTTTTAGAGAAACAAAAAAAGGCAGGACTAAAACTGTATAAAGGTATTTGCTGAATCTTATTTACTGCTTAGTCAGGATTATTAGAGGACTGTACTTCTCTTTAGATATACAGTGCCCTCCATAATTATTGGCACCCCTGGTTAAGATGTGTTCTTTAGCTTCTCATAAATTGAGTTTTGTTCAAAATAATATAGGACCACGATGGGAAAAAAAAGTAAAGTCCAACCTTTAACTCAAGTAAATTTTAAGGGGGAAATAAAATCCCTGACTAAGAAATAATTATTCTTCATAAAATCACCTGTTCCACAATTATTGGCACCCCTAACAATTCTTAGGAAATAAATTTAATAAAAGTATTTCTGTCACTTCTACAGTAGTTTACGAAGTTGATCAGAGTATGTAGGAACATTTAATTAGTAATTCACAACTTCCTGTTTCCCTGGGGTATAAATATGACGTGACACAGAGGCCATTTATCTTCAACATGGGAAAGACAAAGGAACATACCATTCAAGTGAGGCAGATGTGTGTTGACCTTCACAAGTCAGGCAATGGCTACAAGAAAATCGCTACTCGCCTACACCTGTCCATATCTACTGTCAGAGGAATTATTAAGAAGTTTAAAACAACTGGAACAATGGTAAACAAGCCTGGACGAGGACGCAAGTTTATTTTGCCACCACGCACAGTGAGGAGGATGATAAGAGAAATAAAAAGTTCTCCAAAGCTCACTGTTACAGAATTGCAACAAATGGTAGCTTCTTGGGGTCACAAAGTCTCCAAAACAACCATCAGGCGCTATCTACATGCCAACAAGCTGTTTGGCAGGCATGCACGGAAGATACCATTTCTCACTCACAATCATAAACGCAAACGTTTGGAGTTTGCTAAGCGGTACTATGACTTCAACTGGGACCGTGTGCTTTGGTCAGATGAAACAAAGATAGAGCTTTTTGGCAACAAATGCTCTAAGTGGGTCTGGCGTAACACAAGAGCTGAGTATGCAGAAAAGCACCTCATGCCCACTGTGAAATACGGCGGGGGATCAGTGATGCTGTGGGCCTGTTTCTCTTCTAAAGGCCCTGGGAACCTTGTTAGGGTGCATGGCATCATGAATGCTCTAAAATACCAGGACATTTTAAAACAAAATCTGGTGGCTTCTGCCCGAAAGCTGAAGATGGGTCGTCACTGGGTCTTTCAGCAAGATAATGACCCTAAACATGTGGCCAAATCTACACAGAAATGGTTCACCGCACACAGAATCAAGCTCCTCCCATGGCCATCTCAGTCCCCAGACCTCAACCCCATTGAAAACCTGTGGGGTGAGCTGAAGAGGAGAGTGCAGAGGAGAGGACCCAGGTCGTTGGATGATTTAGAGAGAATGTGCAAAGAGGAATGGTCAAAGATCCCTCTTTCTGTATTCTCCCATCTTGTGAAACATTACAGGAGAAGATTAGGTGCTGTTTTGTTGGCAAAAGGGGGTTGTACAAAGTATTAACATCAGGGGTGCTAATAATTGTGGCACACATGATTTGATGTTAAATAATTATTTCTTAATGTGGGATTTTTTTCCTACTGAATAAATTCACTTGAGTTAAAGGTTGTATTTTACTCTTTTTTCCATCGTGGTCCTATATTATTTTGAACAAAACTCAATTTATGAGAAGCTAAAGAACACATCTTAACCAGGGGTGCCAATAATTATGGAGGGCACTGTAAATAAGCTTTATTTTAAACAAATACATAAAAAAAAATTAATTTAGTTTTTAAAATAATCGAATTATAACAAAACATCTTTTTCCTTCTCCTCAAACAGCCATTAAAATGAAATATCATTCAGCTTAAGCATGAAACCACCAGTGCGGTTGATGAGGCGAGTTTCTCACTCTATTTTAAAGGAGCTCATTTGGAAAAACAGATAAGGGAGAAGGTCGGGGCAGCTTCGCTGGAAAAGCGTGAAGCTGAAGCCCAACCCCCCCCCCCCCCCCCCCCCCCACAAGAACAGATGGGAGGAGGTGGGTGCGAGGTTGTTCGAGACGCCTGAATCAAACTCCCAAAATTAAGTTATATTCATAACTCCAATTTGCTAGTATTTCCCCACACCCTTGACTGGAAAGAGAAGGAAAAGAAAAGAGGGGGGGAGGGGGACGGACTCAGAGGGTTTGGGCAAGAGTTCGGGGCAGCTTTGCTGGAAAAGCGTGAAGCTGAGGGTTTATATAGGGCAGAGAGTGGGAGGAGTAAGGGCGTGGATCAGAATTAAGTTATATTCATAACTCCACCTTATGTTTGTATCTTTCATATCTGTTTATATCTGGTTTATTTTGTGTTTGGCTTTACTTTCTATTACATTTCTACTTGCGCATGTGTCCGCCATACCTTGCTGCAACTGCAAACTGCAAACTTTAAGGCTGATGTAAAGCTTAAAATATATGGAACAACATTGCTGAAAATACTGGACTAAAAGCTTGATGCATGCCTTTAAATCTTAAATCTAAAAACATTTGTTCAGGCTGACATTTCCTTATAGGATTCTTAATTTTCACCTACATTGGCTAATGTAAATTAATTGAAATTAAGTGGTTAGACAATGGAATTAGATTTTTCAATACATCTTCATGTATACATAACGTATACATAACGTAATTCAAAGTGCTGTAGACATTAATTTATTATTATTATTATTATTATTATTATTATTATTATTATTATTATTATTATTATTATTATTAAGCAGAGAGATTGATACAAGTACTCTCTTATTATGACATGTCTTTTACCTTGTTTTACACTTATAAAGACATTTTACTATGTTATAATAACTATGTTATTGACTTATCGTACGATAATTTTTTTAACCACGATCATTCTTGCCTACGTCGATAAAAGCCATTGTTCGTCCTGAAAATGTTGTGACGGGCCTATATTGGTCACATTGAAATGGTGCTCAAACATGAAACTGCAATACATTTCATATCCTGTGATTCCAGACACTGATCCAAATACGGAAATCATATTTTTAAGAGAATTAAACCCCATTTTAACGAAAGTTATTTTTAAAAACTCACCTTTTAAGACGTACGCAGTAAAGGCAGCTAAAATAACAGCAGAAACAGAAATGCAGATGATGGCAATCTTCCAACCATGAAAACCTTTTCCTGAAATATAAATTAGAAAACAAATATACAGCACGTCAGACACCAAGGGATGTCCTGCTACGTTCATACAGCAGGTAAAAGTGGCCCAAATCCAATGTTTTCATACATGATGTGTCAGTGTGAACGCCAAAAACAAACAAAAAAAAAACCCGTTTGACTGACATTTTCTATTCCGATTTTAGTAACTTCAATATATGGTAAAAATAATATGAAATTCATGGAATAAAAATTGTCTATAAACATAATTAAAAATAAATGCACAACAGCTGTGAATAATGGTTTCAATGCTTGTATAATGAGGTAACAGAGAGAGAAACTTGGACTGATCTCTCTATTTCAATATTAAAATACTCGTGGCTCAACCGCTCTATTTCTGATGAAATGGTTGAATGTGGTCATAGAATACGGCTGAATAATGTGCCCTTTTTACAACGAACTGGAATGATTACTTTAAAAAGATTGTGTACACAGTTTAAATTAAACACTGGGTTTGGGAAGAAAATCTAATTTGGGTAATTTGTACCTGCTGCATTCATGCTTAAAAATGACTGCATAGAATTAAAAAAGCAGTTTTACTTAATTAATAAATAAAGAATGTTGTTTTTCTATAAACCGCGACCTTACACTGTAACACCTTGCATAAAGAACGCTTACAAAACTCATATCAGATTTCTTGTCTAAGGCGTATGAGATACTATCTAAAGTGCTAGCATTGCTTTGGTTATAAATAGTTTTAATCAATTTCAAAATTAATACATCATTAGTAATAATGAACTGATATTGTGATTTAATTTTACCTTTAACTTCTACATAAAGTGTTACTTCATCATAGGAATCCCCATCCCGAATAAAACACGTGTAAGCTCCATCGTCAGAAGATTGGAGAGTTGAGAGTTTTAGTGAGGCGTTTCCTTTCTTCAGTTCTTCTTTAAACAGAGCTGTTCTCCCTCTGTAAGACTCCATCTGTTCTCGATTTTTCTCTTCACGATCTACATACAGGTGAACTAGCGTGTCTGTCTCATGCTGTCTGTACCACTCCACCATCATATCCTCAGCACTGATGTTGGGTTGGAGAGAACAGGGCAAAATCAGATCTTCACCAGCTTCAGCAACAAGAGGAGCAGCTGGACCCACAACCTTAAAGCGCTCTGTAATAAAGAACAATAAGGTAATGACGCAATAACATGTTTATATCACTATGCACCAGCTGCATCTTCTGTAGTTTGTATTGGATTAAGTATTTTTTAATGGTAGTTCTGCTTATAGAAGGCTATTAGTATAGCTGGTCCTCTGAAGCAGTTAACCAGAACTTAAGGGCTGTTTATATCTGACATTAACATGTGATTTTGGTGATTATATCATGTTCAGATTTCACTTGTCCACATGAAAGGCCAGATGTAAAGACCCCCAAGTGCACTGTAATCAAATTTAAATCTGATTACTCAAACCATATCTGGCCAGATGTGGATTTTGTAAAATAAATTTCAGAAAATAAATGTTATACAGTGGAAAGCTGGAAGTGGTCTGATTTTTATGTAAGAATGTACAATACCAACCAAAAGTGTTTCTTTAAATTGAGGAATAATTTCAGAAAATATTCCTCAATGTAAAATTATGAAGTTTAGTCCATTCCACCATCTACAGTTCATAATATCACTAAAACATTCAGAGAATATGGAGAAGACTGACGGTCAGTATTGGATGTTGGTGATCTTTTGGCCCTCATTCAGCACTGCATTAAAAACCGGCTGTACTGATTCTGTACTGGAAATTACAGCATGGACTCAGAAACACTTCCAGAAATCTGCACTGTCTGTGAAAACAGTTCACTGTGCTGTAGTCCACTAATACAGGCTACAGCTGGATCATGCAGAGAAGAAGCTATAAATGAACACCATCCTTGAACACTGTCATCTTCTCTGGGCCAAACCATATTTAACATTTTAAATCCCGAATTCAGTTTTCCATTTTTATTTTTTAAGTGTAACCTGCTACAGCAGTGATACTGTAATGTATTGTGGTAGTGCTGAGTATAATGTGAAGGACTTTAGGGAGCTTTAAGGGCCTGTAAGGACCAACAGCTAGTTTGGATGCAACTGCGTAAAAAATCGTAGTCAAAAGGCTGGCAGAAGATAAAAAAATCAGAAATACTACAGTAAGAAACACAGGTGTGGTGAGTCCCACTATAAACAGTCCTATATATATATAAATGATTATCATTTTAATCAATAATGAGGAATGAGAGATAATAAAGTAATCCCATTAATTACAATTAAAATTAAATGCAGATTACTTTCAATTTTTATATCCTTCTACAATTGTGTGGTGTAGCATACACTATATGTATATATTGTAATGCTTTAAGGTAATTTACTGTTCCTTAATATGTTTCAAACTTTCACCCACCTCAAACCAACCCCCCCAATTAAACAAACTACCACACACTGTAGACTCATTCTGTCTGTTGCTCTTTCTCTCTCTCTCCCTCTCTCTCTCTCTCTCTCTCTCACACACACACACCTACACACAAACACACACTCACTCACACACATTTATAGCAGGAAACACCTACCTGACAGGGTCTCCATTAGGCCAGAGAAAATCAGCAGCATCACCCAGAGAATCTTCATCTCTGAAAGACAGGTTACACAGACTTCAGCCTCTCATTTTACTTAATGAATGCACCAGATCTGTATAAATGTACTTTCAGTTTTCAGTAAGGGGAATGCTTTTATACACACACAGTAAATTCTGCATTTCATTTGTAAATTAAGCGAGCAGAGTCTGGAGGAAGAGTAGAAAGACACACAGTCCAAGCTGCTTGAGGTCTATTGTGAAGTTTCCACAATTAACATTGAAAGCAATAGGAAGAGTTTAGAGGCTGTTATTTCTGCAAAAGGAGGATCTATTAAATATTGATGTCATTTTTCTGTTGGAGTGCTAAATTTATGCACCTGCCTAATTTAGTTTAAAGAACTATTGCACACAATCTGTAAATCCTTTAAACTAAAAATAATTTCACTTCTCAAATATCACTGTGCTCGTCTGCTATACGATATATTTAACTGAAATTGCTGATCCGAACAACCAATGATTTATATAGGAAAATCTTGAAAATTATCAGGATTGCCCGAACTTTTTTCATACCAATGTGCTCCTCAGCATCTGCTGACCCCGCTGTGCTGTTTTACACTGACAGAGGGAGTTGCTGTTGTTCCCAGTCGCTTCCATTGTGTATATCACTGACAGTTGAATGTGAAATATTTAGTAGTGGGGACATTTCACGACTGCTTTTATACACATGTGACCATGAAAGTGATTGGAACTTGAGTTCAATTATTTGGATAGGTGAGCAAATACTTGTGGCAGTATAGTGTAGATTAGGATTGGGAATCTCAAGGCATTTCATAATATGATATTATTACGATATGCTGCTCATGATAATGATGATATCATGATACTCTGATTCTGACACTTCAGGGGATCTGTGATACTGAAGAGGATAAAATACTCCTAAATAATAAAAAAAAACTGGAATTATGGATTTACTGGTGTCAGTTTTACAGAATTTAACATACAATATTCTTCATGGCAGATTTATCATATTCATTTGATTATAGCGCCACCATGTGGAATAATGAAGCAGAACATTTAAAATTGGGGGGCAAGTCTTAGGGAGTTTAATGCACCTGTTTTTTAATAAAAATTCGGGAGTGACTATTTGCATTCAGGTACAAGTAGAATTTGCCACAAAGGGAGGCTATTTTCGCCCCTTAATTAAAAAAGCGGAGTTTCTCCGCTGACTTGCGTTTTACCGGTAATAAGCAAACACACACGGTATGATAACCGTGCATTTTAATACCATGGTATACTGTGAAACCGGTTACCGCTGCAACCCTAGAGGTAAGTTAATTCCAGTTTGTGATAATATAGCTATAATTTTGTCATTAATTTGTAAGAAAACTAAAGTATTGTTTTAAGTTATAATTACCTGGCTATTATACCACCAGCGTTAGCTAGATAATTAAATAAATGGCTTATTTGATGCTTTTAGTTTTGTTTGCTTGAATGAAAGTTTGCAGTGGATAAGAAACTTGTATCTAATGTTAACTTAATTGCTTAAAAGTGTTGTATTTTATTGGTTATTCTGGTTATATGTACTTTTGCTAGTGCTTTTTTAACCATTTTTCTGAGGAAGTTTAGTGAAGCATATAAGTTTAATTGTTGTGTTAAGTTACATGTGTTGGCAGTGAATATACCAACAAACCAAAAACGCCTGACAAAACTTGGAACCAAAGCTTTTTACATTGGCTTCCATAGATTTTTTAGCAATAGTACACACTGTTACACCTGGATGCAAATAGCATGTGCCTAAAATATTGACATTGTAACATGGTTTAATTTTTGACTGGTGTCTTTCCGGTGCAGAATCATCAAAGAACTACTTTACACTTGTTCTTGACTTTAAATACTAAGAAGGCTTCTGGGAAAATAGTGGTTCTTAAAGTTGTTTGTAAATTGCTAAGATCTTCATTGGTAACACACCCAAGGCTGTTTAGCCACTAATATAATATTTATTTATTGTGTGAATGCCTTTCTCCATGTAAAGTCAGCATCAAGCTATTAGATTTACTACTACACAGCTCTAGGAAACATAGCTGTTATATGTGTTTAAACTGTACTGACTGTACTTTAAAGTGTTGATATTAATGGTGTGAGATAAGAGTTTTTTCTAGTTTGATTTACAGCCTGTTCCAGCTCCTCCATTTCAACATAAGAACTGCCCTAAATGGAAATGTCACCTATCTGAGGTCAGTCATTTAGAAGTTTTTAAGTTACAAAAGACTATTTTTAGACCCTAAATGAGTTCTTATATAATGTACTTGAATAAACATAGATTACATTTATTCTATTGTTCTATCATTTATTTATCATACTACATTACAAGACACCGGCAGCAACCATATTAATACTAGGAGTTCTACACACCTGTGTTGGGGGAGTATGTGGGGGTGTTGAGTTTGTGTTAACAGATAAACTGTGAGATCAGGTTAGATCATGATTTGAACTGAAAGAGTTTATCTGAACTTTATCTACATTTCATTACAGAAACTGCTTTCAGATTCCAACAAACCACATTCCACACACAGGAGTAACTCAGGACACTGAGAGAGAGAGAGAGAGAGAGAGAGAGAGAGAGAGAGAGAGAGAGAGAGAGAGAGAGAGAGAGAGAGAGAGAGAGAGACTCTATATCTGCATCTTCATTAGAAAATAACAAGAACTGGTTCTGGGTTTCACTGAAAACGAAAATAAATGAAGACAACAACTCAGGCACAACATTACTATTGTGTGTGTGTGTGTGTGTGTGTGTGTGTGTTGATGCTGATTGCAGTGTAATGTCCAAATTCTTTGGCTCCAGTTCAGCTTCTAAAACGTTTATCTCTTTATGGTTCCAGTAAAAAACTGATTGTATTCCAGTCTGTAGTGCTGTGTGGTCAGTAGTTTCATCTGTAGTGCTGTGTGGTCAGTTGTTTGCTCTGTAGTGCTGTGTGGTCAGTAGTTTGATCTGCAGTGCTGTGTGGTCAGTAGTTTGATCTGTAGTGATGTGTGGTCAGTAGTTTGATCTGTAGTGCTGGGTGGTCAGTAGTTTGATCTGTAGTGCTGTGTGGTCAGTAGTTTGATCTGTAGTGCTGTGTGGTCAGTAGTTTGATCTGTAGTGCTGTGTGGTCAGTAGTTTGATCTGTAGTGCTGGGTGGTCAGTAGTTTGATCTGTAGTGATGTGTGGTCAGTAGTTTGATCTGCAGTGCTGGGTGGTCAGTAGTTTGATCTGCAGTGCTGTGTGGTCAGTAATTTGATCTGTAGTGCTGTATGGTCAGTAGTTTGATCTGCAGTGCTGGGTGGTCAGTAGTTTGATCTGCAGTGCTGTGTGGTCAGTAGTTTGATCTGCAGTGCTGTATGGTCAGTAGTTTGATCTGAGAAGGAGGCACTGGCTCTTTTTAACAACATGGCCGAAATACTGGCTTCATTTTTGTAGAACAGAAAGGAATGGAAGCATGGTGTCCTGCTTTATAAAGTCACTGGGTGAAACACATGAATGTGGCTCAATTCTGATTTGAAAAAATCTGAAAAATATTGTCTTTAAGCCTATAATATGAACATAATCCTTAACACATTATGACAACTAAGACATTTTTAAATTAACATTTTTCACATATTATTTTTAGATTAATTAAAATTTTAAGGTATGTAAAAAAGGAAATAAAATGCTAAAATTTAACAAGGTTTTCCAGAAACAAAAAGACAACAGCACAGATGAAGTCACAACAGCTAATCTGTCCACTGTCCATCATCCACAATAATTAATCATGTGATCAGGTGACTTTAGATTCTTAAACAGCCTAGAAGTCAGAAAATGAAACAAAGCCAAGGAATGAGAGCACGCTGCCAAAAACAACAAACACACCATCAGCAGCTTATATCAGTTCTCTGATCTGATTCTGAATAAATAAGAATCTGATGCTCTCACTCCTCCACCTCCTCTGAACCCGGAGAGAGAGTTCCACAGAAATGAGACACCAGCACCAGCCTGTTCTGTGACGCCCTCCATTTTTCATCACACCATTAATAACTGGATATGGTAATATACTGTAGTATTACAGGATATAGATGTTAACTATATGAGCAGCTGCTGGGTGGTCCTGACTGAACAGCTCAGGTTCTAGTAGATGTTCAGTCCAGAGAAGTAAATCTTATTGTCTGAAATCTTTTGTTTAGCTTCATAAATGAGCTGATTGAGCTGCTTATTTATAGCTGATTAAATCACAGACAACACTGCAGGTCTGATGAGACTCTACTGGTTACTGTCACACCTGATACTGAAGGCACTTCTATTCCTCCTGTGTCTATTAGCGATCTCCCAGCTCCGGACTCCATTGCCCAGAATGCACCACACACTGACATCACTCATTTACCCTCTCACATGACTAATTAGACCACAATCACCTGAATATTGACTTTACCTGTTTCACTCAGTATATGTACCCCTGCACTTTACTCACTCCCTGCAGAGTATTTGATTGGTTCTGTCTGTCTACAAAGCATTTATCTTGCCTAGTGCTGGGCAGCGCTGAACTGCATTGCTCAGCCAATTACAACCCCTTCCATCCCCCCATCCCCCGAGCCCCTCACTCTGAATCTCACACAGCTGATCCAAACAGCGGCTCCTTCTCTCCCATTTACTGGATAAACATCATTTATATGATATGTGATATGTATATGATTATATGATATCTTATGGAGTTAAATCAGTGTCACCAGAACCTGAATAAAAAATACATGATTCTTGAAAATAAACAGTGTGAAATCTGATGTTCTTGAATTTTTTACCTTCAAATATTTACATATTTAAAATTCAGATATAAAAATTTCAGTTTAGAACAGTTTTAAAATGATAGAGAGCACAAATTTCAGATAAAAAAATAATTCAGGTACAACAATTTCAAGTAAAAAATAATTCCATAGGGAAAAAATTATTCAGGGATTAAAAATTCAGGTTTTAAAAATTCAGGTTTTAAAAATTCAGGTTGTAAAAATTCAGGTTGTAAAAATTCAGGTCATTAAAATTCAGGTTATAAAAATTCAGGTCGAATAAATTCAGGGAAACATCCGGGGTACACAGAATGAGCAAACGAGCGCAGAGCTTATCGAACTCACAGCTGGCCAATCACAACACAGCTCTGAGGTCACTGGGAGGAGCGTCTTCCTTACCCAGTGAATGTCGGTGGAGAAGCGCATGGAAGACAATGGCGGGAGATCACAGCAGAGATACTGCTATTCCAGTTGTAAGTAACCTGGTTAATTTACTCTTCCTCCTGTTAGTATAAACTCTTAAAGCTAGTGTTTATTGTTGGATTGGTTGCTTGGTCATTGATTACTTGATGGTCAATTTCTTTCTTTTATCGTTTGGGTGGAAGTGGCTCAGAGCGCGAAATTGTATTATGTTGGAATAGGTTAGGTTAGACCTAGGTTATGCTAAGTTAGAACGTCTTAGGTTAATTAGAACGTCTTGGGTTAATTTAGGTTATCTTAGGTTATCTTAGGTTAGGTTAGATGGGACTGGGTAAAAAGCGGAATTTGGTAAAAATACACCGTGGGTAAATGAGCTATTTAATGGGGTTTTTATGTTACTTCCGTGGATTATTATTTACTCATGTACGTAATAAAACCTAGTTCTATTTTATGCATGTTATACTTTTCACCAGATGTATGAATTTCTTAACCTATTAATACGCCCTGGCCCTCCGGCGGGCCAGAAAAATGTCAATTAATATCCGGCTGCGTTTATGAATAATTATAAGATCAACATAAACACCCAATATGCTATTTTAAGGCATATTATCTTTGGTTCACAGTTATCCACCGATTTAGCTGTGTTTCCTTTCAGAAAATAGACATTTAGGGCGAAATATGCCTTGTTTATTAACATTTCTGAATCATAATTTCCATATTTGCGTTTTTCGTCCGTCCATATTTGATCCGTTTCGGACATGTTATACATAATTTAAACCGACTGACTCTCCGGATTACGGTACTGTGCAAACCTTTTTTATTTTTTTGTACTTTCATGTGGTAGACACGTCAATTCTATTAAGTCAAGTCGAGTAGATTCTTTTTTTTTGTTGATGCTGCATATGTACATGAGAGACTTGAAATTACTCTCCTCCCCAAAAATTACAGCAAGTACAGAAAATAAGATTATAAAGATTATAAGATTATAAATAAAAAGAATGGGAGACACTATGTACAATACAACAGGGACACACATAGACATACGTGAGACAGAAGACAATAGTGCAATAGTGATTAAAATGGAATGACAGTGCAAGTATAAACAGAACCTGTATAAACAGTAGTGCAAATATGTTTTTAATAAAGTTAAAATTATTTATCTGCTATCTGAGGACAAATGATTTTGTAGGCAATAGGCCAGCATATAGTAATTAAATAAATACAAATAAAAATGTATCTATAAAAGAACCTTGCATGTTTTCAAAGGACCCCCTGATTATAACCTTGATTCTTTCTATTCATGATTTTTTTAAATTAATTTCCAACAGAATATTATAACTGATTTAAGGAGCAAGCAAATGAAAGGAACATTTGGTACTGGGTTGATTATTAAATTGCTGGTATATATTTTTTTATTTATAGGGGAGTCATGCTGAGGTTTTGCGCTCTGCAAGACACCTAGTATCTCTACTTTCATCACATGAGAGACCTGGGACTACAGTCATGGCTGAACAAAGCTCCAGGCAGGATAATAGCAGGTTCGGTGTTAAGGCTTAATGCATGTAATGTGAAACATTTGGTTTGTTGCATAACTTATTCGTGAACCGTTTAAATAACTGTTTGTATTGTTAAACTTCCAGGCAACAGGGAGGTCAAAGGCCAGACCAGCAGGCCCCTAGACCTACAGTTCAGACAGAAATGACAAGGTTGTGTATTAACCTGAACTATTGACCTGAACTTAATTAACTATTTACCTCTCTATACTCCTAAGTTTGGATTTTTTTTTTTATCTTCTCAGGGCTTTTCCAGGACTTTACTGCAAAAGGAAGGCCAAGAGACATTTTTTAGGAGGAAGTAACCAGGAGGCAGTTCCATGTAAAAAAAATAAGAAAATAAGTGTCCAATTTTATCTCTTGCCAAGTCAGTATGAAAAGTCACCAAAAGATTCAGAGCAGTTGGAGCATTTACAGGCTGGTTTAGGACGAAGGACTGCTACTCTTGAAGAAGATGCAACGCATGAAGAGGTAGGGCGATGTGATGAACTTTTACTGTCAGTTTTAAGTTTTGCATGGGTGTTCTGGTCTGCTTTTTTGGCAAATGGTGTTGCTACATTCATTGTGGCATTTCTGTGGCATCTTTGAACTACTATGTGTTCAATTTTATGTATGTGTTTTGTTTTGTTTTAATATATATACAGATAAGTGAACAACTCAACCTGTTGTATCCAAAGCTCAAGACCGTAACCGGTGGCTGGCTTCTTTACAAAGCATCAGGTATTTGTTTTATGTTTCTTTATGTAAATACTTACAAAAGGTATTTCTTCAGTGGTGGTTTGTAAATCCCTGTAAATCAAATAATGTTAGCATGATTAGATGGTTCTTTGTATCATAAAGATTTTTTAAAGATTGAGAATGTTCCTTGGTATGATGATTTGAAGCTTTGTATGGCAGGACCTCGTAAAAAAGGTTTCAAACTGATCCATTCTCCTTTTTCTTCAAACTGAAGGATGCGTTCACAATTGAAAACCCCTCTTTTTTCTGTTCATGTTACTTTAGGGGGATGGGGAAGCAGGAAGCTATTACTCGTGGTGCCAGAAGATTGTGGCTATACTGGCAAAATTCTAAAATCAGCTAGTAAAGGTCCACTTTATGTAGCACCACTTCAAGAAGAGCTGGACACTACACCACTACCCCCTACATCTGAATCATTCAGCAACATGCCAAAAGCTTTATGTCAGAAGTGCAAAACAATGTACCCACTCCAAGTCCTGGCTAAACATGTCCAATTTTGTGAAGTCACAGTTGTGGAGGACTGTGTAGAAGAATCAGGCTGTGATATTAATGAGCAGAAAGGGAGCAAATGTAAGTACTTTGTGTAAATCAAGAAAAAAATACATTCAAACTACTTGTATAAGTACCGAATCCTAGTTGTTAAAATGTGAATTAATTCTATGCCTTCATTTTCTCAGCACCTATTAATCACACCTGTCCAATATGCTTGCAACATTTCCCTTCCGAGGCCATTGAACTTCATGCAAGTTCATGCGGTGAAAGGTATATATTGATTTTTCATTATTTAAAATGACCTGTTGCCAAACACATTGAATATTTAAACATCTCAATGTTGGCGTGGAATTAGTTTTGCCCGAAATGACATGGAATAAATAATTTATACATTGACTTTCTTTTCACAATTAAAATGGTTTCCTTCCCATGTACAGTCACTTTTTTTGAAGATATGATTTTTTTTTTTTTTATCAATATAGTGCTCCTGACAGAAGTTTGGAAGTTACAGACATAACTTTGCCCAGCTGTAGTTTTAAACCTCTGGAGGGTTGGTGTTGCATGCTTTTTACAAATATTTACAAAATTTAATCTGACAAGTCTTAATTCTGTTACTTATGATTTATAGATTGTTTGTTTCTCACGGTTTATTCATATTTCTCAAACCACAGATTGGCAGTCAGTCCCAGACCCCACCAAGGCTATGTCTCAGTTTCGAGAGGGACAACTTCATAATCATGCAACAGAGACACCTTTGAATATGCACATGGACATGAGAAGCACTCCAGCAGAGCGAGATAGGGCTCTTCTCTCTTTCTACAAGAAGCCTCATGTGGAATGGGCTCGGCCTTTGCACTGCATATTGGAAGGTACAGAACATTTACATAAGTGATATTAAGCAATAGATTTGTAAAGGACTGCATGTTATGATGACAAATTAATGTTCTCACAGGTGATTGTGCAGTTGGTGAAGGTGTTACACGATTCTTTTTCTCAAACTCTATTGAAAAACTGAAGTCTGGATTTTCTGTAAACCTCGGTAATTAATTAAGATCATTAATAAGAAAAGATTTATACACACTGCATTTAGGTGCACTTTCACAAAAATGACATTAATTTCTTTATTTCAGCAAACGCTGGAGTCACCAAACTCTTTGAGGGAGAAACGGACCACTTGGTGCCATCATCTTCCCCCTTTCTTGTCGACAGTGATCTCTTTGTTGTTGCTGGGAGAATTCTGGGACACTCTTTCATACACGGAGGACCATGCTTATCTGGTTTAAGTCCAGCTTTCGTGCATGTACTACTGGGAGGAAATCCTGACACTGCAACTGTACAACTAAACGACTGTCCAGACTTGGATATCCGTGATACAGTCAAGCTTGTAAGTTAACCCTTTATAGATTCAGTGTTTTATCATTTAATTGTATACATACTGTTAACATTTCTTTATGAAACCCTTTATGTAATTGTCAAGCCCCATTCTTTTTTTGTTTCTTAAAGCTTGAGAAGTCTGAACTTTCGGAGCAAGAAATAAATCAAGTGCAAGTCTTGGCATATGCCTGGGATCTACCCGGTGTTACTAATACCAACAGGAGATGGCTTTTTGAAAAGATGCTCATCCATGCTGTAAGACTTCTCTCATACATGTATGTAGATGAATTGGGGTCTCACTGTCTCATTTTAACAATATATTGTCCCAGAAATAATTGTGCTTAACATGTATTATTGTGAATTTGACTAACACTCTTAAATTGACAATGCAATAATGCAATGACATCCTTTTAAAAGAGCAATGTATTAGGACTATTCAGATCTTTGAATATAAAGGCAGTTAAATGTAATAAATCAATCAATAATGTAAATATTGTGACTATTCTTGCTGTATACATTTAATTGTATATAAATCTTTTTTTTTAACAGGTAATTGGACGACTATCAAGGCAAATCAAACAATTAAGACGTGGCCTGAAGGAAACCCCGATTTGGGCATTTTTGCTTCAACGCCCAGATGCAGTGCCTTTCCTTTTCCCAAGAGAAACAATGGAGTGTAACCCAGAGGTTGGTTCAAATATATGTCAAGTGTTTACTGTGATGTTTATATTCATATTCATGTCATATCCTGTAATCCTTTTTACTTAAATAATTACATCAAATGTTTTGTGAAGTGTCAAAGTATGATCTGTTAATAAAATAACTCTGGAACATATAGAACTGGATGGATTAAATACACTACTCAAAGTTAGGGATATTTTGCTTTCTGGTGAAATTTATGGAAAATGCTCCAGTGATTTCATGAAAGCAGGGCATTTATGTAAAAGCATGCAGGTACTGTAGGTTCATCATGAAATTACTGAAAGCCAAATATCCCTACTTTTGTGAGTAGTGTGCATATATATGTTTGTGTATTATTCCTTGTTTTCTGTCTAGTTAATTCTGCAGGCAATTTGCTGGCCTGGACAAGAGGAAGAGGATTCGGACTCTGAATATCCCCTAGCAACCAAATGCTGCATCTCTGGATTCCTCCGTCAGTTCATTGAAACTGGTAATCTCTGAAAAAAATGTCCACATTTGTTAATTTACTTAATTTATAATTCTGTGAATTGTTTAATTTAAGTGAATTAAAATATGCTGCATTTACAGCATCACCTGCTGAGGTCAAGAACCTGCTAAAATTCTGGACAGGTTGGGAGGTTTTACCCCGAGAGCTCACCTTTAAAATTGTTAAAGGAAACCTTCCAACAGCTTCTACCTGCTTTGAGGTGCTCAAGATCCCTGGACATTACAAGGACTTTGAATCTTTTCGGATTGATTTGCTGGCATGCATTTGTACACATCACACAGGGTTTGGGCTCATTTAGGTTAGATTATACTTTTCCTTCTTTAAGGAATGTGGCAGTTTGCCTTCTGTGAATGTTAAAACTGCTGCTTTTTACAGCTAGAGCATAAAGCACTGTTTTAAAAACAGCTGAAGAAGTGTTCGTTGTAGGTGCACTGTATGTTCCCCAGTTAGCCTGTCCAAGTTCAAAGGGTCCATTGTTAAAACTAAAAGATATAGAATTTCTGAAATGTAGATTCAGTTTTAAATGTTTTATGTTCAGCTGGCTCAGTGTTTAAGCTCAGCAAAGGGACATTTGTTGAAAGTAGCTGTTGGTGTAAGATCTATTTGCAATCAGTTTTAAATGTTTTACGTTAGCCCACTCTATAGCTGGCAAAGTGTTTTAGCTCCTCAAAGGGACAAGTGTTGAAAGTAGATTGCTGTTAGTGTAAGATGAATTTGCAAGACTTCTGAAATGGAAGTTCAGTTTTAAATATCTTGACATTTTAGCACAGTTTTAATATTTTATAAGCTGGTTCATTTTTCAACGTACATTGTTTTATCTACTCTACAACTAGCAATGGGCTTTGAAGTTTATATGTCCGAAGTTTGCTAAAAAGCCACTTATGTTTAATTACATTTACATGTAATACTTTTCAATAAACCTGAATGAACATTCATACCAGTGTGAATTCCATATACCTTACACAACTGCAGAAAGTTATTGGTAAAATATGTCAGGTAAATCAGAAGTAAAGTGTAGTTTGTTATTTTCATGTATTGCAGAATGTATGAGGCAAATAATTGTATAGTGTGCAAATTATAACCTCCCATTTGCATCTATGCATTCAGACTAATAGCACCGGATTAAAAAGAAATAATTGAAATAAAAATAAAGCACACTGTCCACAGTTAAATATTTATGTATAAAACATATATATTTAGAAATGCACAGAAATGTTTTAACAAAAAGGTTTCTTCAGTCAAAATCAAACGTAGTCTTTAAAGAACCTTAGTCTTTACCCAAAAAAACACCAAAGGATACTTCAGCCCAGGTTTAGAAACAGTGTTTACCCAGCCAAACTCTTAATACAACTTTTAAAGAAGTAGTTTTTTTTTTCTTGTAGAAGTCCATAAAATTAAAAGTAAAATAGCATAAGCATGCAGCACATTCCTTCTGGTAACTTCCTTCCCACTGTTGGTACAAGACAAACACAGGAGAGAAAGCAATAATGATGTGATTTGAATATAGCCATACAGTTTTAATTTAATAAACTAATTACCTAACATGCTGCACCTTATGTAGATGCTGTGTGTATACTTACTTCTACTTACATTTATTTTAAATGATTATGAAGAACCAACATGTATATTTCTACCTTTTTCATGACATATGATGGGCTACAACAAAAAAAAAAACAAAAAAAAAACAAAAAAAAGCATTTTCTTTAATATCTACAGACAACCAGGGCCCTATTGAGAATTATTTATAATCATTTAGTGATTCTGTCACAGACTTAGTATGTAGTGATTATAATGGGAGACATCAACATTCATTTTGAAAAAAAATTGGATGATCCATTAAAAAAGGCATTCACATCAATTTTAGACTAGTTGGTATTGTTCAATATATAACAGGACCTACTCATTACTGTAACCATACTCTTTTCATACTTATTCTTTTTCAAACCTCCACAACTTAAGATCATTACCTTATTTCATTTAAATTATATCTTAGTCATAATATACGTACATCCCCTAGATACTCTGAAATGTTCAATAACGCCTTTTACAGCCCAACAATTCAAGTATAAAACGTACACTCCGGAAGACTCAGTAGAACCAGCTACCCTAACTTAGGTTTAGAAAATACCTTTCACTCTACTTTAGACGGTGTAGCACCCCTTAAACATAAAATAGAGAGACAGAAAAAGCTTGTACCTTAAAGCAGTTAGTACGAAATTTAGAGCGCAAATATCGATCAACTAAACTGGAAGTGTTTCACTCTATGTGGAAAGACAGTCCTTTCGAATATAGAAAAGAACTTAATAAAGCCCGCTTGGCGTATCTGACCTCACAGATCGAGATTAATAAAAATAAATCAGAGCTCTCTATCTTTATCTTCTCGTTATTTTTCAAATTAACTCAAAACTAGGCAGTTACTGAACCTCAGATTCCAGCCATTCACACCAGCAATGCTTTTATTGACTTCTTTGTTAACAAAAGGCTCTATATTAGGACCGTTATTATTTACATTATATATGCTACCACTTGGCAAAGTCATAAGAACACATGACACTAGTTTTCATTGTTATGTGGAAGACACACAGCTGTTCATATCAGCCAAACCTGATATGAGTAAGAATAAAGAAAATCGAGGAATGTGTAAAAGATGTGAAATCATGGATGTCTCACAACCTTCTCCTATTAAATAGTAAAACAGAAAAAAAATAATAAAACAAACCTCAAGGCTAGATTATTGTAATGCGCTACTGTCAGGATGTTCCTGCAGTAACTTAAATAAACTTCAGCTAGTTCAAAATGCTGCACCCAAAGTCCTTACTAAAACTAGAACAGTTGACCATATTAGTCCAGTCCTATCAGCACTGCACTGGCTTCTAATCAAATTCCACATAGAATATAAAATGCTGTAATAATGAGTTTTTCCTTGCCACTGTGTCCTGCAATAATTGGCATCTCTATGGTGCTTCTCATAAGAGGTGTGGACCAGTTTTTTTTTTCCCTGTAAAGCTGCTTTGTGACAACTTCTGTTGTAAAAAGTGCTATATAAATAAAATGTTACTGAATAGAACACTATGCATTTACGAAACATACCTTACTGATTCTCCAGAAGATATGAAGCATGTTGTAGACACATCAAATACAGATCACGGCCAAAGCTATCTGATGGGGCAGTTGGTTGTACAGCTGACCTAAGCAGCTCAAGGCTCTGGGGATGTAGCGGGCATTCCAATTCCGGCAAGACGACCCCATGGTGTGATTCCTGAACAGTCAATCCAGAGTCTTCCCAGTCAATGGCATCAATCTGAATTTCCTAAATATACACAGTTCAATAACTATTGTTAATTTCAAAAATTAACACGACAATTAAACAATGTTTTTTGATCACCTCTGACATTTCTGGTTCTCTGACTGGATTATGCATGAGGCCGAGGGACCACAGCTGATTTGGGGTCATGTTTTGTTCAGTCCGGATTGGATGATGATCCCAGCCATGTGCAAACCTGGACAGGTCATCTTTCAGTCTTGGCAGGAACGTGTAGTGAACACAATAGAGGTGCAAGCAGTCAGCAATGTCAAGAAGCCCATCCTCTTCCAAAGTGTGAAGAACATCATAGTACAGGTGTGTAACAGCTACCCACACATCACGCCAAAGACGTTCTATTCTGCAGAAAATAAGTAATACTAGTAAGAAAGTAAAGAAAATAACAGATTTATCATTTAACAGTGCACCATAACACATTTAATTTAAAATAAGCATACTACATGCATATGCTTGCTTTTATTGATTAACCTCATCATTACCAATCACTAAATTATTAGCTCATACCTCTGATTGTGGACACTTTTGCCAGATATAAAGCTTCCACACCCAGTTCCTCGTACATTTAACATCGCCTGAGCAATATCCACGTTCTCTACACCCTGATCGGCTCGCACTCTGGAAGGGGGTACAGTTATGATGATGGTGACTACACCACAGACCACTGAAGTTGGGTCTTCATTTTGTAGTTGGCACCTTGTTGTTTGTGCACATTTGTGTTTATGTTTTAGAACATGATTGTATACTCAGGATTACACATTTTTTTATCTTAAATCGGGCTTTATATTGCTACATGTAAGCTAATGATATTGTCCAACTAGAAGGCTACAGTAGTCATGGCCATCACAGGGTTGTGAAAGTGCTAGGGGAGAAAAACTCTTTCAGTTTGGTGATGTTAGGCAGTGTAGACAGAAGTGCAGGGTGTTTTGGTGAGTATTAGCTAAATGACAAACAGCACTGCACTGTAACTGGCATCACAAATCCAATACAAAGCTGCACATCCCCTATATTGGTTGAGCAGCTTTGCTCTTAACCAGCATAGCATAGGACTTTGTTTACGTTTGATGGTTTTGCTGATCACAGTGTGATTAAGGTGGTTGACCTTATACTTTGAGTCATGTGGGGAACAAACACCTGCTTTTTAAACATACCAAAATCACTCAACAACACTGGAAAGTTGTTTAAAATGCTGCAGTCCAGTGACGGGATACTGGTATTATGACTATTAAATGGTCTAATAAGATCTGAAATTCTGAACATATTTATTTATGTCACTAAAAATTACATTAGACATACTGCCAAATATGGATGACTACAGGATGATTTGTAATTTCCGTGGTCTGTTCTCCAGACAAAATCCAGCTAAGATGTTCATGAAAAAGACAGTAAAAGCTTTACAGACTTGTAGGGCCAGCCAAACTTCCTCACACCATCCATGAAGAACTCATATGCAGTTGCAGCTCGGTTGTTGGAAGCAGCGTTGAGATACATAATCTGCAATATAAAATTACATACATACATACATACATACATACATACATACATACATACACACATACACACATACACACATACAGACATACACAAATGCAGTCTTTAGGCACTCATACAAAATGTTTAATGATTTTAACCTAAAAGATCATTTCTAAATATCAAGTTATTTTGTCTACATTTACAGCCTTTCACAAACATTTTTCCTCAATAAATTAAGTAATTCAAATTATTTGTATTAAAAAAAAATGTAAGTGGGTCAATGACGTGGGATGGATTTTCAACATGCCAATTTTAAAATACAAAAAATAAGAATATCTGTTGCAATTGTTAAAAAAAAATTTAAATGTTGTGAACACAAAAATTTTAGATTGAGTGATTTTAGTGTAATTTTATTTAGAAGAATTGGCCTTATAAAATGTCGTGGTGCAACCGTGATTTATGTTAAAATAATTAACATTTCTTTAATATACTTTATTTTTATTTTACAAATTCCCACTAATATAAAGTGTCTACACATAAAATATTTGCATTATTTTTTAGTTTTTGTAAATAATGTTCTTATTTTTGTTTTTTAGTGTCACAATCACTGGCTATAAGGTAGTTAATAGGGCAATTTTTCCTGTAAATCCTTTAAAACTGTTAAAATGTTTTCTAAAATACCATTAACTTCAGCATACAGTATCAATAGTTAATATTGTAGCTACAGAAAATGGATGCTTGATTTTAAATTTAATACAGTTACTGTTATTATAGGTTGCACCACATGAGGAGTGGTCGCTCCAAATGACAAAGTATCGTATCATTACTATTTAACTATTTAAAGAGATCAATAAACAATACATTCAACAAAATAAATAAATACAAAAATAGAATTCCATACAAAACGAGAATTGTTTTATATTTTTTCCCCAAGTTTTCCCTAATTTACATGACCAATTACCCAACCCCCTATTACTGGTGATGCCCCATGTTGGAGAAAGCTTTCTAAAAGTTACTAGATGTTCTCAATTGTTACAATTGTTTTTTGCTTATTTCTGGTTGCATTTTAGCCACAAAGGGGACATTTAAGTAAAAACAAAATAAACAAAAATTAGTTTTTAACCATTTCTTTATCATCTGTAGTTTAATTTTTTGTTTTTAAAAATAGAATAAAAAAAATTTTGGGGCCATATTGCCAAGCTCTACACCTCCCTATAACTAATTTGCACAGCATCTGAGGACAAAACCTGGTGAATTTTAAGGTGCCCCTAACAGTGGTTAATTTGCCTGGAATCATTACATCATATTTCTAAACGCTCTCAATAGCAAGTAATACTTGACCCTGATTTTTTGGCCAGCATCTCATCTAATTGCTGCGGGATTAGAATTATGGCGAGCGGTTTTTACTTTGCCTGACAGTGGAATCTTTGCGTTTTTATAATTATATTTTAAAAAGATTAAACATTATCTGTAATTTTGACTCAAAATGACTCAAATTGCATTAAAATATTTTCCAATATTTTTTTTTTTTTTTTTTAAATATAGTAATGTGTGTGTACATGTCATCAACTACATATAAAAGCACAAAAAGTGACACACACACACACACACACACACACACACACACACTTTATCCATCAAGGGTCGCGGGCTGGTGGCTGGAGCCAGGGGGGAAGGCAGTATACACCCTGGACAGGCCGCCAATCCATCGCAGGGCAGACAGACACACGCAGACACATTCACTCACACCTAAGGGGCAATTTTTATCCAACATCCAATTAGCCTGAACATGCCGTCCTTGGACTGTAGGAGGAAACCGAAGCACCCGGAGGAAACCAACGCAGACACGGGGAGAAAGTGCAAACTCCACACACTGTAATGGTCGCACCATGTGACATTTGGTCGCACCACATGATGTTTTTAAGTTCAGTTTTAATTTACAAGTAGAGAATTGGCCACCTTAACAAAATAAGCTAACTTCCCACAGAAGGTCACTCGGAAATTTATAATCAATATATATTTTTGTAGAAATAACTTAATATTCATTATTTTTGAGGTCATACCACATGATATCCAAATGTGGCAACTACATACCAGCTGTTAAAAAGGTTTTTTTTTTTGTATCAAATTCGAGAGAGAGTTACAAACTTGCTTGCAGCTTTCACAGGTCCCTGGTAAATTATCCAACTTCTTGTATTTAAATTGGATTTAACAAAGAACTAATTATTTTTAAAAAATTTAAGTATGATTTTCAAAGTTTTTTTAGTCATGTACAAATGTGCAAAGCATTGGTTATTTTAGTTTCATCGTAATATACAAGCAAAATTTGTCTGATAATCTCATTTTATAGAATAACATGTGGTGCGACCATCAAGAAACTACTACTTTGAAACCTTTATGTAAAAATCTATTTATATTTTGATTACTATATTTCCTAGTGACCTTTTGTGGGAAGTTAGCTTATTTTGTTTAGGTGGCCCATTCTCTGCCTGTAAATTCTGACTGAACTTGAAAACATCATGTGGTGCGACCATTGCAGAGTGTTTTCCATTACAGATATATGGGCTAGATTGTCACTTTTTGTGCTTTTATATTTAGTTGAGGCACCTTAAAATTCACCAGGTTTTGTCCTCAGATGCTAAACAAATTAGTTATAGGGAGGTGTAGAGCTGGGCAATATAAAATTATTTCTAGACACTTTATATTAGTGGGAATTTGTAAAATAAAAATAAAGTATATTAAGGAAATGTTAATTATTTTAACATAAATCACGGTCGCACCACATGACATTTTGTAAGGCCAAGGCCAATTCTTCTAAATAAAAATACACTAAGAATCATTCAATCTAAAATTTTAATGAGTTTGTGTTCACAAAATGTAAAAATTTTGAACAATTGCAACAGATATTCTTATTTTTTGTATTTTAAAATTGGCATGTTGAAAATCCATCCCACATCATTGACCCACTTACATTTTGTGTGATTTGTTCAACTAAGACTTGTTACTACATTAATCTATGATAGAAGTTATTACCTACCTTTCTTGAGAAGCCATCAATGCCACCAAATACTACAATATTGTATCTGTGAAGATAAAAAGAAAGTATCTAAGTCCAGACAATAGAAACAAGCCACGGCTGCATAACAGATTTTAGCTCAAAATGTCTGTCTTAAGAATATAAATAAGTATGAGAAATGTAAGATAAAACCTTCATAAAACCCTCATAACTGGCACGTTGTTTGGCAAACTTCATATAGCTTTCATCCCTCAAACAATTAAATATTTAGTATTATTCAATATTCAGAAAAGGGCCAAGAGATTATACAGTGTCTTCCATTATATCATCCAGCTCTATTTCGAAACTACAAACAGTTTAGCTTGGTCAAAACCAAAGCAGCAAGTGTTAAATTTGGTCTGACCAAAAAAATTGATCTCAGTTTGGATAAACTAAACCATGGTCTGGTTTGTTTGCTGAGTGAAAACACTTTATTTGGCTTTTTTGTTGTTGGAAGTTGACAACGGATTTAAAATCACCCCTTAAACATTTTAACATTCGTGCAACAACGAGAATAAGGGTATAACGTTATGCTGGTCATTCTTGTATCTACTGTAACTGTACATTAACCCTTATTAATAAACACATGCACAAATACAGAAATAGTAGATACAGGAAATTTTAATCTGTTGGACCCCTACTGCTGTGTGATGTGCCTACATGCCAAAGGGTGTTAGATTTCATTACAACAAGGCCATGGTTCAGCATTTGATACACCAGCTTTTTTTTTTCTAGAGCAAACAAAGTAGGCATAAATGCACCCATAGTAAACATTTAAACCAAAACTGTGATTGGACACACACATAAAAGACAAACAAAACATGGGTATATGGGTATACAAAATACGGGTATACAAAAGGTGTGCATCATTATGTTTTAAATATAAGCACAAAAGTAGCTGAAAAAAAAAGAATGACATGAGAAGTGTGTAACTGCAAGCACAATATTATTAAGAGATTGGCTACCTACCTGATAAGCTTGTGATTGGTGTCAATATGCTGCATGCACAATGGTCCAGGAACAGAGTATTTGCGACGTACAACACAACCCATACTTGACAACCTTGACAAAATGCCAGCAGTGTCAACTCGATGCATTGAGGCTCTTACTCTCGTCCACTGCACGCGGTGGCCCTCAGACTGAAGACATCCCTTGACTGTTCGATAGCCTGCATGTGGAAACCTTGATTTGATGTTTCTCACTGCTGTGTCTAGCTCATCATCAGAAAGTGTAGAGTACATATTTGACACAGATATATTGTACTCACGCATTCTACGGTGTACTGTACTTTTTGAGATTTGCAGAATGCTGGCAACACATGAGGCAGATAGTCCGATCTCAAAAAGTTTATTCAAACATTCAGCTGTAATGTTAAATCTCAAACGTCCATGGGGCCCCATCTCCCAAGAAACAAAAGTGGGAGAGTCTTGTGATGCAAGCAGTGTGGTAAGACATGAGTAAAGTCCATCCATTGCTTCCTTCACATCTGGTAAAAAGTCAAGTCCAACTGCACTTGTGAAGACCCTTTCTTGGCTAACAACATAGAGCATGTAGTCAAAATCAGGAATGTTACTTGAAAGAATATGCTCAAGCCTTGTCCGGAGTCTTGAGATGCAATCTTGTCTAAAAGCTTCCTGCAACATGAAACAAGACATGTATCAATAAATGGAACTAAACATGACTGTGTGCTTAATGAATGTGGAAAAATTCATCTATTCATCTTCAGCTACTGCTGAACAGTCTACATAAACAGTGCTGATGTAAACACAGCAGCTAAATCGGTGGATAACTGTGAACCAAAGATAATATGCCTTAAAATAGCATATTGGGTGTTTATGTTGATCTTATAATTATTCATAAACGCAGCCGGATATTAATTGACATTTTTCTGGCCCGCCGGAGGGCCAGGGCGTATTAATAGGTTAAGAAATTCATATATCTGGTGAAAAGTATAACATGCATAAAATAGAACTAGGTTTTATTACGTACATGAGTAAATAATAATCCACGGAAATAACATAAAAACCCCATTAAATAGCTCATTTACCCACGGTGTATTTTTACCAAATTCCGCTTTTTACCCAGTCCCATCTAACCTAACCTAAGATAACCTAAGATAACCTAAATTAACCCAAGACGTTCTAATTAACCTAAGACGTTCTAACTTAGCATAACCTAGGTCTAACCTAACCTATTCCAACATAATACAATTTCGCGCTCTGAGCCACTTCCACCCAAACGATAAAAGAAAGAAATTGACCATCAAGTAATCAATGACCAAGCAACCAATCCAACAATAAACACTAGCTTTAAGAGTTTATACTAACAGGAGGAAGAGTAAATTAACCAGGTTACTTACAACTGGAATAGCAGTATCTCTGCTGTGATCTCCCGCCATTGTCTTCCATGCGCTTCTCCACCGACATTCACTGGGTAAGGAAGACGCTCCTCCCAGTGACCTCAGAGCTGTGTTGTGATTGGCCAGCTGTGAGTTCGATAAGCTCTGCGCTCGTTTGCTCATTCTGTGTACCCCGGATGTTTCCCTGAATTTATTCGACCTGAATTTTTATAACCTGAATTTTAATGACCTGAATTTTTACAACCTGAATTTTTACAACCTGAATTTTTAAAACCTGAATTTTTAAAACCTGAATTTTTAATCCCTGAATAATTTTTTCCCTATGGAATTATTTTTTACTTGAAATTGTTGTACCTGAATTATTTTTTTATCTGAAATTTGTGCTCTCTATCATTTTAAAACTGTTCTAAACTGAAATTTTTATATCTGAATTTTAAATATGTAAATATTTGAAGGTAAAAAATTCAAGAACATCAGATTTCACACTGTTTATTTTCAAGAATCATGTATTTTTTATTCAGGTTCTGGTGACACTGATTTAACTCCATAATATCTGCGCTACCATGGAAAACTCAACTCCTAAATATGTGGCATGCGTCTCGTCTGCAAGATATTTACAGAGGTGAGCTTGTTCAGATTTCTGAAGGCAGGTAACGCTGCTCTGTTTGCTGCTAGTTAGGTTAGCTTGTCTGATACGTCTCCGGTTCAGAGTTAGCGATGTTTAAGGTGTAAAAGGGATCTGTGCAATCTGTCATCATTAGCTAAGGTGCCTTCACTGCTTTTTACATTCTAATAAACTAACGTGTAACTTTTCGTGTAAATTAACGTTATCTTCAGCACGCGTGATGTGTTAGTATATAAACACACAGAGAAGCAGCACTTTCCGTTTTTTCCTAACTCTCACTGTTTCTGTTAGAAAACCCTGAGGACAGAATTATACTCTGTCTCTGTTTATACGGTGATTTACTTTGTGTTTTTAGTTTTTAACAGATAAAGAGTCTGTTGTGCTGGATATTTTACTAAATACAGAATATTATATAATCTGTGTATCTGTATTTGAACTGCTGTGAACATTGCTGTTACTGAACTGGATGAGTTTTACACTTGTTCAGCAACGTAAGTCTAGTCTACTGAAAGCCAGTAATGTTAGTATAAATCTGTACTGCAGTAGAAGGTGGATCATTTCAGAAACCTGACTTTATTCATCCCACCTCCATTACAGGTCACTAGCTTTAAAATATTTAAATGTTAGCATCATTTAAAAGCAAGAAAACTTAAAGGCTATTATTTAAAAAAAAACATGCACGCGACTGGTTTTTAGCAAAGTGTGCTCCGACAAAACCTCTCTTAGCTCGCACATGTGGTAAAACAGCCGAGAGAAATCTATTTTTTGTGCATTAAACAACCTGGACTTACTGTCATTGCACAAAAGTGTAAATAGAAATTAATAATAATAAATACAATATTTATTATTTTAAATACAAAAAAATAACAAAAGCAGTTTGTAACGTACTATCATTGCCATAACTTTACCATGATACAGTGATACACTAGGGTAGCACGGTTTGACAAGGTAGCACAAGTCGACAGAACAAGGGGCACTCTTTAGAAGTGAGATATAAAAAACATATTCTCTCATTTTGCTGTTTGCCTCAAAGACTGGAATTGGCAATCCTGAACACATAAACCCTTCCAATTATTGAAAAAGTGTGGAAAACATACCATTTTAGCCCCAATAGCAAGTGTGAGCTGAAAGCAATTGGTGTGGAGTTGGGGTGTACCATAAGCACACCTTCTGCAGTAAAGACATTATTGTTTGGCACTTAGAAATAAATATTGTCGCCCAAATTTTTTATTTTAGGAGCCACTGGCTCCTTAACCATTTTTTTTCTGGAGCCCTGTAACTATTGTTTAGCACCTCCAGGAACTCCTTCCTCCTTGTTGATAACAACACAGCTCTAAGTTTTTTGGGCATAATAGTAAATAAATACTGCATGTTGGCAGTGTTGAATCGATGTTTTTGGTTTGATTGAGTGCGCTGTTTCGGGGGAGGAGTCAACAAAGACGTTCTTTAAACTTGTTTTTCATTTTGCGAAGCTCTTTGGGAAACACTCGCAGAACTGGCTCGTTCTTTACTCACGTCATTTGTTAGTTCGTTCGTTATTCGCTAAGATTAATCGTTTTTGGGAAACCCACCCCTGGACTGTCTCTCTGATCCTGCCTGTGGTTGACCATGAGTTTGGATTTCCCTTTTTTCATTAAAGGCCTTTTATTAGATTGTTAAGAGCACCAAGTTCCTTGGTGTCCACTTAACAGATAACCTCACCTGGACCCTGAACACCAGCTCTACAGCCAAGAAAGCCCAGCAGCGTCTCTACTTCCTCCGGAAGCTGAGAAAGGCCCGTCTCCCTCCACCCATCCTCACACTCTTCTATAGAGGGACCATTGAGAGCATCCTGAGCAGCTGCATCACTGCCTGGTTTGGGACCTGCACCGTCTCTGATCGCAAGACCCTCCAGCGTATTGTGAGGACAGCTGAGAGGATCATCGGCGTCTCTCTCCCCTCCATCACGGACATTTACACTAGAGACCGACCGATATGGGTTTTTCTAAGGCCGATGCCGATACCGATCATTAGTGGTCAGAGTCAGCCGATGGCCGATGTGACCTGCCGATTTTTAGGGCCGATATGCTATCGTATTATACTTATTTGGCATGCTTAAAATCATACTAGTAAGAGGAGGCACAACAGTTGTAAACTTCACACAATTTATTGAAAATTGAACAATACAAAAATTTAACATGAATTAAATATAAAATAAATAAATAACCAACTGTCTTAAATATTCAATATAGAATCAAAATAAAAATAAATATGAAAAAAATATATTAGTGCTGCAAACACACTAGTAACAAAGGGCATAGTAGCAACAAAAAATAATGTAAACAAGTTTTACTATTTCACAGTTTCACAGGCATTTTTTATGCTTCTCAATACTGCCAGTTCAAGAAACGGAGGTTGTCATGCAGGAAACACAACTGTTCAGCATGCTCGCCCTTGAGGTTGCTCCTCTTCTTGTCATAAATGTTCCCAATCTCACTAAACACCCTCTCGCTGGGAACCGAGGAAGGGGGTGGACAAAGGAATTTTCTTGCTAGTGGTGCAAGAAGGTGTAGACGGGATGCATTTTGCTTCCACCATTCCACCGTTATAAAATGTTCACATTAGGGCTGCAGCTATTATTTTACAAAAATGGGTGACGTTTAAATTAAGAATAAAATTATAAATAATGCAAAAACAGACAGGTGCTGTAATTTAAATATAGCTTTATCTGTTTTTTTTTTCTTCTTCAAATGAGCTCCTTAGCCAGAGAAATGCGTCTCATCAGCTGTACTGGAGGTTCGGTGCGTGAGCGGAAAATGAGTTGAGAAAGCTGAAGAGCGCGGACTTTATAGGTTCAGGATAAAATGAGCTTTTATCAGAAAAGTCTGGAGGGGGTTCTAAAGTAGAACCCGACAAAACAGAAAATTCTGCTCATCGTTTCATTTAATATCTAACAGCGCAAACCGCTTTAAACGGGTGAGTTTTACAGCAGAACAGCAGGAGGCGGCATGATTTAATGTCTGTTTGTAGTGAAGGAAAAAGAGATGTTTTATTTTAACTCCATTATTTTAGAAACTATTTGTTTTATTAATTCGTTTACAATAAAGCTTATTTATATATAAGGAGAAGTACAGTCCTCTAATAATCCTGACTAACCAGTAATTATTATTTCAGCGCAGCTGATGCTGCGAATATCCTTAAACAGTTTTAGTCCTGCCCTTTTTCATTTCGTCTAAAAATAATTTAAATACTGAAAATATCAAGTGTTAATTTGATTTTATTTACTTAGATTTTCATTTCTGAAGAAGAGACGTCAGTTATTTTATACTAGAGCTTATAGATAGGGCTTGCCTTGCATAGTCAGGGCGCATTCCAAATGCACTCCTGCCATCAACGCTAAGCATAGTTTCGTTTGGAGAGAAATGCTACAACACCGATGCAGTTGAAATTCTATTCTTTTTCAGTAAATGAAGCAACATCACAGATTACTAATCATGAGAGAAAATATAGACTTTGGGACACTGGATTGTAAAAATGGATGCCTTACCCGTTGAAAGTCTTGCTCACTCTTGAAACCTTGCGCTGCGTTCCAAGTAGCTGCCCGCAGATGTGCCGGATTAAAATCGGCGCGGCCAAATAAGAAAATCGGCCGATGCCGATTGATAAAAAAATAACAAAAATCGGCCGATTAAATCGGCTGGCCGATCGATCGGTCGGCCTCTAATTTACACCACCCGCAGCATCCGCAAAGCAACCAGCATTGTGAATGACCCCACTCATCCCTCACACGAACTGTTCTCCCTCCTGCCTTCGGGAAGAAGGTACCGCAGCATCCGGTCCAGCACGACCAGATTCTGCAACAGCTTCTACCCCCCAGCCATCAGACTCCTTAACTGCAGAGACTGAACTGATGCTTTTTTCTGTACATGCACACACACTCTTACCCCACTTACCTCAGAAAATGGAAAGCACTAAAAACCCTACTACCTCACTGGACTCTATTGCACACTGTGTAATAGAGTAATTACTACCTCACCTGCTCTTTTTTGCACACTGCATAATTTGCACACTGTCTTGTTATTTATTATTCTTTGTCTATATGGTGTTGTATTGTCTGTCTGCACTTTTGTACTGTTGCACTATTGTTCTGTCTACACTGTGTTTATGTGCACCATGGTCCTTGGAGGAACGTTGTTTCGTTTCACTGTGTACTCTGTATATAGCTGAAATGACAATAAAAACCACTTTGACTTTGACTTTGTATTTCTGCTTGTTTCAACTCTGCCTGACCTAGGGTTGGGCGGTATGACGGTATTTCGGTATACCACGGTATTTAAATATGGTGATGAAATATGAGAAAATCATCGGAGTCTCTCTTCCCTCCATCACCGAGATCTACACCACACGCTGCATCCGCAAAGCCACCAGCATTGTGGACGACCCCACCCATCCCTCACACGGACTCTTCGCTCTGATGCCGTCCGGCAAAAGATACAGGAGCATCCGAGCCTCCACTACTAGACTCTGCAACAGCTTCATCCACCAGGCAGTCAGACTTCTCAACGCACAGAGACAGAACTGAACCCCCACCCCACCCACCACTCACCCAACACACTCACACAAAACTAAACTGTACACCCCCCCCCCCTTTACACTCACAAAGAACTGAACTTCACCCACACACACACCAGTCAGTACACAGAGGCTGACATGACTTTATTTGCTGCACTCTTAAAAACTATAAACTCTACCTCAGTAACTGCTGTGATTATATATGTTCTATATGCTACAGTATGTCACACATCTCTGCACCTTATCCCCACTATACACTTTATTATACCGTATCGGTACTGCACTGTCCTGTCTTTAAATTGTCTCGTCCTTTGTATTTATTGTATTTATTGTTATTTAGTGTTATAATTATAATTTTATGTTGCACTGTCGTCACTCCTGCACTTTATGGTGTCTATTGCATGTTGTTCTATGTTGCACCATGGTTCCGGAGGAACGTAATTTCATCACACTGATGAAGGCTTTTTAATGACAATAAAAGCCTCTTGACTCTTGACTTGGTATTGTAAAATAGTGACTGTATATTAACCACGTGACGTGCCAAACCTGAACTTTGAAAAACTGACTTTTAAGACATTCTGCGCATCCACAATGGGAGCAATGGGAGGGGTAAGCAGTTGGAGCTCCCTGATTGGTTATGGGGTGGGGCTTCTCACTGAGGAGATCATACAGCAAAAACTCAATAAACTCTACAGATTTCACTAATTTTCACCAAAATGATCGCCACAAATTGTGCTGGAGTGGCAATAAAACCCCAACAACCAACCAACCACTGAAATGATGAGATTAATCAGTTTATCCTGCAGCCTGGGGTGTTCTGGTGTATGAGTTACTCACAGGTAAAGTTACAGCTGCTTCTCAAATATTCCTCATCTCCTGTTTCTCTACAAAACAGGGTTTTTATGTTACTCACGCTCATATTCTAATCTGCTGCGCGCTGCTGACATCTGAACCCCGGCTCCCCTTCGCGAGCAGAATAGGCACAACACCACCCGCTTTTAAGCTGCTGTAGTGGATACAGCACTTATACATAAATTAACAAACACGAAAATGAGGATATTCAATCTGCAATTTCAATTTGTTTTATTTTTTTTCTTTTAATTACCGTTTTTATTAGTTTCAGTTAAGGAAAACTTTTACTTTCAGTTTTCGTTATTTCGTTCGTTTTCGTTTAAAATAATACTTTGTTATATGGTGATTATCATGCCATAGCTTTATATAAAATAAAAATAGTATTAAAAAACAGATGACTATTTCCTGGAGCCTGGACTGACCCGAGATTTTCCATTACTTTCCTCTGGCCGGGCCGCGTCCGTGCTGAGAAATACAAATCAAAGTATCCTGCTATTTAAAAGAATGGAAAATTTAATAACAATAATAATATAGTTCTGCATACTAGAGTTTAGATTCTAGATTTAGAGTCTGCCTGAACCCGAGCGTGAACGCGAGACTGAATCCGAGTTCACCCACGCGTTTAAAGCTCCGCAGCATTTAATAAAAACAGATTAATAGATATAATATAGGAAAATAACTAACTAAACTTAGCTCAAAATGCTAAAATATAATCTAACGAATTCTAAAATAACAAAAAAGAAATATTGTACACACAGGTACAAAACTAAAATAATATACATAAAAAATAAAAATAAATCATCCGCGCGTTTAAAGCTCTGCAGCAATTAATAACAGAAAATAATAAACAGAAAAATAGATATGAAATAGGAAAGTAATATAATATATAATAGTATAATCTGATGACAGTATGAAAAACTTCCATACCGCCCAACCCTAGCCTGACCCTATATTAGTTATTAAAACAAGTGATAATAATTGGTATTGCCTTTGCATTTGCATTATTATTACAGTATACCCAATACAAATAATACATTAAAATATACCACATAATTTTCTATTTATTTTTTGTGTTTTATTACTTATGCAGGTGTAGCATCAAAATTGTAACGATTACATGATTACACAACACAATGATTCCTTGATTAAAAAATTTATTAACTTTGTATTAAATTGTGTCTGTCTTATACACTGTTTTTTACTAAAAAATAATTAAATAAATAAAATAAAACACTATTAAAACTACATGACTGAGTAAGAACAGAGTACAGTAAATATTAGAGTCACAGCATAAATTAATAATCAGGAGTTATTCCTTACCTTTATATTTCAGGACACTGTGTGTGATATTAAAGAAACGATATCTTCACCTCCTGAATGTCAGTGATAGACTGTTTACAGCATTACTGAGTGTGAGATCAAATCACTGTGGGTGTGGATCACTGAACAGCGTCTCTAAAACCGGTTTGATCTAAATCTCAGTAATGCAGAGAAGCAGTAGTCTGTGTTCAGTAGTAAGTGATGTCTAGTCTGATCTATACTGTAGTCAGTAGTTGGATCAATGGTGGTGTGTGGTCTGTAGTTACACTACTGAGTGGTCTCTGATTGGACGTCTAAATTCTACACAAAACAAGAATGAAAACAGTATATCCAGCCTCTGTAGTGATGAACATGTAGATCTGTCTCCTTTCACACACTGTGTCTCTCACAATATGAAAGCAGCACTGAATACTGAGTTAAGTATTCTAAGTCGTACTGAAGGTGATAGATAATTATATAAATCACAGCAGTGTTACCTGTTCCTGAGATCAGTCTTCAGAGGGGTACACAGTTAGAGTTCAGCTCCATCTTTTTCAGGATATCCACTCCTATATTAGACACACACAAATCACATCAGCTCTATTTCAAAATGCCAATCTCTCACAATAATACAACTTATATTACTTATATAACCATCAGTACTATATATTAATATACTAACATAAATTAAATAAATAAAAATAAATTCAAATTAGTGAATAAAATTATAGAAAATTGCATTTGCTGACGAAAATGGTGTAGCGGCTCAGTGGTTTAATACCTGGTGCTAATTGAGATGTTGAAATATTTTTTAATTGGGCGCCAGTTATTAAATTAATTTAATTAGATTAATTAATTAATTAATTAATTAATCAAATTAATTAATAACACAAGACATCTCAGGGTGTGGTTTCTACAGGTGACAGAAATTTTCATAACCAAGTTATCCAGAAAAACACACTGAAATGACAGGTTTTGTAAAATAAAATTATTTATTAAATCACACAGATATGAGTAAATAATTCATTAAAAAGTCATAAATGTAGCCATTAGCTATCAAATCATAGTGTAGAATGATAAATGAGAAATAAAAGACAAACACGTTATAATGCTGATATGAAAGGAATAAAGATTAATATAACTATTAAGTGAATATTTCTAAATAAGGGTCTAAGGCATTTTAAGTCTACGAAACCAATTCTTATTTCCAACCAAGCCACTCAAAATGAGTCATCTATACTAAAGACGCTCTATTAAAGACCCGACCAAACCATGACCAACAGACACCATCTGCCGAAAGATTAAACCCAGCTCTGCCTTACTCTGAGTTGTTGAAGTGAGCCTTGGTGACGTCCGCCTGGGTTGGTCGTCTGCTGCTTCACCCCGAAAAAGGATCACGTGAGCCTGTCTGCAGGGTGGGTGGACTTCCTGTGTCAGCACGGAGCCCCAATAGAACCCACAGGGAAATCCCTTCGCTCTCAGGTGGCTTGCTGGTGGCCTCCGGACCGCAGGTTTCTGGGTTGGATCTGGCGGATCTCCTTTTCAGCTGTACTTTAGCTAAACTTAGATGGAATAATGCTTGGCTTCGTAGATTGTAAAATAACCTTAGATATTTTAACTAGGATAGCTAATATTAATATACTTGAAGATTAAATGCACTAGTCTAAGAAAACTAACTTAAGATGACTAAACTAACGGTCTATCCTTTCTCCATCTCTGGCTCCCTAACCTCTCTCCTCTAACTGTTTTCCTCAACTCATCTTCTCCAACTCCTTCTCTAACTGCTCTGACCTGAACTCCCAAAACTCAACTGGCAACTCTAAAACTGGCAAACTGAACTGTGTCTGCCCAGTTTAAACTATTAGTCCCTGTGGCCTGTTTGGCCCCTGAGCTATGATTGGCCCTGTGGCCCAAATGTCTGTGTTTTGATTGGTCTAGGAGCAATTTCAAACTTTGGTGGGGATTCACAAAGGGCCATAAACCCCCCCCCTCACATGGTCAGCATGCTTCAGAATTTTTCTAATAGATCAAACCAAAAGAAAACTCAATTAAACAGTGGATCAAAATACATTTTTCAGCATATCAGTTTGTGATGATAAATTCAGGAAACACAATCTAACAATTGAATCACAATAAATGTAATATATATATATTGCCCACAAACAGTTTTGTAATACTCAAGATAATCTTAGAAATACAATGATGGATGGTACTCTGTCAGAAAGAGATCAAGAGTCATGTTATTATTTAAACCCAATTAAATCACTTAAAAGATAATACATGGTTAAACCACTGATAACCAAATAAAGCTAAATTATCAAATGCTAATTAAACCTTGTTGATTCAGACTTGAATGTGTAGGAGAATTCAATCAGGACACATCCAAACACATATACCATATACCAGACACATATACCATTATCTAGTAAACATTCTATAAAACACCTTTTTTATATAGTCAATATATATGTATTTTAAGCAAAATCTTCTCAGTGAGAAATTCCTCCCCTTTGCTGAGTGTTTAGATAAGCGGTTGGCGTCGGAATTTACGATGGTGGGGGAGTAAAGATCTTTCTGCACCCCACAGAATTTGAGCCTGCAATGTTGAAAATGGAATCCCAAGCTTAGACCATTTCTGTCAACTTATTTCTTAGTGCTTTGCAGAAATAACTAGGCACAAACCCCTAAATTGGTACAACATTTGGTGAATTAACAATTTCCAAGGCATTAATTAAGTTTTGACACTCTCTTAAGTCCGCAGTCCCGTCCTAGTGATGCAAATGTTGCAAATGTGTTGCAAATGTTCCAAATGTTTACATTAACTCCGAGGTTTATGACTTGGAGGAATGTAAACAGAATTTTACCCTAAACTCGCATTTAGGGCTCTCGGGCGAGGCTGAGTGAAGAAATAGTCAGTAAATGTCATTTTGAAATTTAAGGTTGTTTGAAAAAAAGATTACTCCAAGGTTTTTTTAGAGTGTTCTGGGTTCGAAGTTTCCTTATAGGCCGTAAAGTGGGGGTAGTGTGTGTTTGTGTCCAAGCAATGAAGAAATCCTCTGGTTAATCCACTACATTCCCCCCCCATCGATCGATGGGCCACTGGACGTTGGGTCATCGGTCGATGTCAACGTGGATTTCTGTAGACAGAGCACGTTAGGGTACATCTTTCATGCAATTGGTGTCTTGTTGGTCATGCTTTCTTAAGACAATCTACTACAAGGTCGCTGACAGAGTTTTTGGTCTAATGGATATACAATTTCTCTTTTGAGGTATCTATCAGTTTGTTTGTTTTTTGTAGCTATTGGCTTTTGGTTCTGAATAAAATAGTTAATTTAATGTGATAGTGTGGCAACAAGCATAGGAAAGGGTCACAAATAGTTTGCTAGCTATTTGTTCCTTTATAACTTTATCAAGACAACCTACCCATAAGGTATGCTTCAATAATTAGCCACTACTTAGTCAACAATTGAGAACAATATAGCGGAGCAAACGTAGTCAGAAGGGAAACAAAATATGTTTTGGGCACCTGAAGAGAGGAGAAAAAAAAATATTGGCACCCCCCCTTCTCCACGTATTTATTATACTGCTATGCTAATGGTTTGAAATGGTGATTCAAACTCTAGGTTTAACAAAATATCCAATTTGTTGTGGGTTATGCTACTCGGATAGGTGAGTTCCAGACAATGAATGTGTGGTACGTTCTCAATTTAACAATTGCGTCAGGCCAGAAAATGGTGGACAATGAACACTCAGTGTGTCTAAGTATTTGGCCCAGTATTATGATTTAACCTAGGGCATTATTGGTCCCGACTTGTCCCATGGGGCTTTTGCATAGTTTAATTGGGTTACAGTGAACTTGTTTGAGAATCAGTTTAATAAAACACTGACGATGCGGGATCTGGTTCCAGATGCGAGGCAGTTTGTCTGCCTCTGCATGAGGACCAACCCAATGAGACCTGAGCTCGCGAATTGTTTTGCCAGTGCTGTGCTGGGACCTCACCAGTAGCTTGTCAGCAGTGTAGCACAATGGTTGGTATCCAAGCGTGCTTTTTCCCAGTTTTGGGTGTTTCCGCAGTTCACCGCTAGAACGGTGAGATATACCAACACCTGAGAAAGTGTGGTTCAGCGAAAAAGTTGTGGCCTGAGCCATTTCAATAGGGTCTGGGGGACGTCCCCTCCATCTGGCAAATGCACCTGCCACAGTGATGAGATGTTTGTTCCTTCGAACAAATTTCATGAGTCTTTCGACCCAATCCATTTGTGGAATTGGCCATACACCACACAGATCTTCTGAAGATTGGGGCTGAAAACACACTAGCCTTTTTCCAACAAGTGGCAGATATGTCAATTGTGGGAGTGCTCTGTGTGTTTTCCCCATCATTTTGTGGTCCACCCATGGGTGATCGAGGGCCTGGGCTAGGCTCTCCCCCCCATGGCACTGAGGCACCACGAATGAAGATGAAGCGTGTGTATCTGGGGCATAAACAAACAGGCCCTTGAGCATCCTGAAAGACGCACAGTAAGTGGCAAGTGGATCAAGTTGAAATGCCAGTGTTCTGAAAGAAGTGTTGTCACATGCACCAATTGTCATGTTAACTTTCCATTTGATTTGAGCATTCTGAAAAGCACATCCATCTGTGTAGATGGTGGGAATGTTTTTACATTCATAAGAATCCAAGGGACTGTGTTTGTCTGGAACCACTGGTGCAGGAACAAGAAGAGAACAATCCTTTTGGTGCACGAACAGAGGATCACAGTTAGTCCGTGGCAAGGAACCTGCAGGTGGTCTGTGAACAGCTGACTTGTCAGCCCATGGAAGAAAAATTTCACCGTTGACCGTTGTGTTAAGAGTGAATGACTTTCCAGCTTTTGGGTTGTACTCATCTACAGCCGTAGAGGGAGTCAATGCCCATGAACAGGTGTTTTGTTTTAGAGTCATGCTAGGGGACTCTGAAGATGGTGGTTTCAGAATCCTGACTGTGAGCTTCTCATTGATTTCCGTGGAATTTGAAGGCTCAATGAGCTTGTGTGGCTCAATGTTGCTAGCAACATGATAGCATTGAACTCTATCCTGTGCCTTAGGACAGGGCAGGGGTTCGCAAACCTGTGCCCAGATTCTACGATGCTGAAAGTCAATCAATGGTTTGAACCGGTCAAGGAGGTCTTTGCCAAAGAGCAATGGGACGTTCTCCAATGGAGAAATGTGAATTGGATGGGTGAGGCTCATTGGACCGATGGCAACGTGCACCAGGGCTGCTGAATGCAGAGTGATACCAGTGTGCGAATATGGTTGAAGGTGAAGAGCACACTTTTTCAGAGGTATCTCTTTGTTGTTTCGGCGGGCTGTCGCCCTCACCTGGTCAAAAAGTGAATTTGACATCAAAGAAATGTCTGACCCCGTGTCCAAAAGAGCATCATACCCGAACACATCTTCCAGCCAGGTGGCTAGGTAGAATTTTGGTGTTGAACCTTTCTTGGTTAAGAAACCCAAGAATTGTTTAGGTGGTGGATCCTCCAGGCTGAGGGAAGGAGCTTCCTCAGTGTGGTTGTCTTCAGCGTCTGGCTGTACAACCAAGGCTGCATTGGAGTGGATGGATTTCGCACCCCCCCAAGCAGGTTGATCTGGAGCATGGACAATTGGCAAGAATTCAGATTCAGCATTGTCCTGCTTGCGTATTTCGTCACGAAATTGTCTGAGCAGACTGCCGTCTTTAGTGCTCAGGTTAGTTGGATATCTCTCATGCTTGTGCCCTTTAGGTGGACACCAACGTTTGTGGTGCTTTGGGCTCTTTCTCCTGAGCGGAGATTGAAGTTTGCTGGAGCTCTGTGCTCGAGCATGGTGCTGTGAGTGTTTGCCATTCCAACTGCGTTTTATCCTACCTTTCCTTTGATAGGAGGGCTTTTGGTCACTTTGCTTGGCCCAATGTAGGGACGAGCGACGCCAAGAGTGGAACACTCTCTGGTTTTTGTGGTTTAACTGGGTCTTAGGTGGCATTGGAGCCTTGTGTGCCCCTTTTTGCTTGACGTGGGAGGACTGCTCATTAATTATCAGGACGTCATTTGACTCTGATTTTTTATTAATGTTTTGTTGGAACTTAGCAAATCCTCTGAGAGCCAAATCACGCAGCTGCCGGCTTGTTAGCGTACGAGGGCAGGCTGCGACTCCAAAAGAGTGACTGGTGGAGGGATGGAGGTTTCTCACGAACAATGTTTTGAAAACTTCCTCTTCCTCCATTCCAGGCTCATTTCTATAGCCGAAATAAGCTAGCCTGAGGCGGTGATAGTACTGTAGGGGTGTTTCCTGGCGGCTCTGCTTAATTGCAAGAGCTGCAGCAAGGCCGGTTTGAACAAGGTGGTTGGAGAACTCATTCTCCAAAGCCTTGCAAAGAGCAGGATAATCTCTCTTAACCTGGGGTGGTTGGCGCTCAATGAAACGTCCAACTTCCCGACTAGAGGACACCTTAATGAGGTAGATTTTATCATCTACCGTGGCCTTGGGGAAACGGCGTAAGAAGAAGTCAATGTCGCGAAGATACTGGTGGACATCATTAGAACCGTCCGGTTCTGGTTCAAAGCGTGGGATGTTACGCGCAATTTTGTCCAAATCTCTATCAGAGGGTGCTTGAGGTTGCACAGAGGTCCCATGTGGCTGGGAACGCTGAGTGAACCTTGGTTCTACTGGCGCTTCAGCACCTTTAAGGGAGACTAGAGGGAATGTATTTGTGGATGGTTGTTGCTTAGGATCCGGAACCCCAGGGGTTCCTGATTTACCAGCTGGATTGATGGGGGAGTCTCCCTCCATCATCAGCTCAAATGTTAACTCTGTTTGGTCTCGAGTTAATTTGACTGCATTGTTAGCATGTGCTAATTCAGTTTGTAGCTCAACCTGTCTTGCAATAGCATGTTTTAGTTTTTCCTGTGACTGAGCTGCAAGTTGGGTAGCTATGTTGGCTTCCTTTTGAAGCAGCTGCACTTCGGTTTTGAGGTCTCTTTGGTTCATTTCAGACTGTACAGTTTTGTTCTCTAGGTCTGCAACTTTATCATTTAAAGTCACAATCTCTGCTTGGAGATTTTGAATGGTTTTGGAGGAAGCAGCAAGTTGATCCTGTGACAACAGCAGTTGTTTCCACAGTATTAGGGAAATCGGATCCACTTGTTGCTTGCCCTCAAGGATTTTAGATACACACTCATTGAGGCTTTTGGCAATTAGTGCATGGAGACCCCCACTGTCCATTTGTTGGACTGGGACGGTAAGTCCTGTGGGTAAACCAGCTGTAAGCTCTAAAAGAGCTTTTTCGGTGGCACACATTTTGATTTACGTAAAGCACGTGGAATCAAACAATTTTGATGACAAACAAGTTTATTTTATGTTCGAGTCAATTAGCATTGTGCCTTTTCTAAGAAGAAAATCTGTTAAAAGTGGGCGACCTAAGGTTACAATTAGTAGATTAATTTTAAAAGAATAGTTAGATTTGTTGTCAGTGATGCTAGTGAACAGTTTAATAACTGTAGGGCACTATACACAATGTCTAAATCTAAATATGGGTATATTTATTAACTATGTACCGGATGGGAGAATTTAACTATGTATTAAGCACAGGTGTGCTGGGTATATGGTTGAGTAACTGATAACTGGATAGGTTTTTTTTTTTTTTTTTTTTTTTTTTTTTTTTTAATGGTTAATTAATTAATTAATTTCAATCAGTTATTAATAATTGATCTTAATCGATCAATAATTAAGCTTAATTTATTTGAAGATGGTTGAATTAAATTGAAAATAATTAATTAACAAAAATTTAATTAACTTTACTTAATCAAATTGATTAAAATGACCAGTTAATTATTTTATGTTGTGATTAGTTACTCAATGGAGATAGCTATTTAGCTTGGTTCAATGTAACATAAAGAGTAATGTTTGAGAGAGCAGACCTGAAACTTAAATTTAACTATTTAATATTAACCGATTAAATGAATGCAGTTATTTGTTTACTTATTTACAAACCATTTAACCAAACCACAATGCAAATTCCCTTTATTAACTTAACAAAAAGTTTGTTTGAATTGGCACCCTCTGGCGACAGAAACTCTAAATGCACTCTACAGGATGATAGCAATTACACAAGTACAACACCAGGTGGCGACACAGCTATATGGCTAAGTGGCTCCCTCTGGTGGTCAAACAAATGAAATGCACCTTTCTGCACTGTATGCAGTTAACCAAATCAAACACCAGATGGCGATGTGGCAGTGTACCCCCCCTAGTGGTGAGGGGTAGTAAAACACCCTTTGAGTTTGAGTGTAAATAGTCAGGCTGTCCACCAGATGGTGGCAGAGGCCGACTGGTGGGAGTGGTCACGCCCACTGATGATGCCACGTTAAGGACCGCCCCTTGGGTCTGGGACCTGGTCAGCAGATTTGACTGACTCAGTCGACTGTGAATAGCAGAGGAGAAGGGCACGGCTGTCCGAAAGTTTAACACAGCAGCAACACACTTCACAAGATGAGCAAAGAGGATTTACATCCTGGCGTGGTTAGTTTAATCACGCACACAATAAACTTCCTGCCACTCAGGGTGGTGTTACGTAAAAGTTAGCTACTCTTTTACGCACGTGGAAGTGTCCAGTACTGCAGGATTTTACGGATTTCGCGCAAAAACCGGCAGTTTTAACTGGAGCGCGGAGTCGATGAGCCGGAGATCCGCAACTCAGGGCTGCGCGAAGGCCTTATCAGATCAACACTGGCAAAATATGTCTATTTTACCGGAAACAGTTCGAACTTTATGTAAGTACACACGTATATACACGTATATACACCCGGGTTTAAGGTTACCCACACACGGCGGTGTGTCAACCAAGCTTATTTTACAAATAAGCGTAATGTTTTCAAGAGCGCTCGCATACCACACACATAACTGTACACGTTATACAGACAAACAGGGGACCGTGCGGGCGACGCACACACAGCGGGGGACTGGCCAGTCCTGAATTGTAAACAAAAACACGTGTAGCACATGTGCGTGTGTTTCTAACACGCTGGGTTTATGCAGTTAACTCCAGCTAAGCCAGCTAGCCAGCAGCTAACGCATTTAATAATAACAACAAAATACACTTTATTCTGCAACTTACAGCGCTATTTTCTGGAACTGGTTATGAAATGTGTATATATTCTGGTCTCGCGGCGGAGAGCCAATAAGAATATAATCCTGCCCCACGTTGGCGAGCCAATTATGTAGCGGCTCAGTGGTTTAATACCTGGTGCTAATTGAGATGTTGAAATATTTTTTAATTGGGCGCCAGTTATTAAATTAATTTAATTAGATTAATTAATTAATTAATTAATTAATCAAATTAATTAATAACACAAGACATCTCAGGGTGTGGTTTCTACAGGTGACAGAAATTTTCATAACCAAGTTATCCAGAAAAACACACTGAAATGACAGGTTTTGTAAAATAAAATTATTTATTAAATCACACAGATATGAGTAAATAATTCATTAAAAAGTCATAAATGTAGCCATTAGCTATCAAATCATAGTGTAGAATGATAAATGAGAAATAAAAGACAAACACGTTATAATGCTGATATGAAAGGAATAAAGATTAATATAACTATTAAGTGAATATTTCTAAATAAGGGTCTAAGGCATTTTAAGTCTACGAAACCAATTCTTATTTCCAACCAAGCCACTCAAAATGAGTCATCTATACTAAAGACGCTCTATTAAAGACCCGACCAAACCATGACCAACAGACACCATCTGCCGAAAGATTAAACCCAGCTCTGCCTTACTCTGAGTTGTTGAAGTGAGCCTTGGTGACGTCCGCCTGGGTTGGTCGTCTGCTGCTTCACCCCGAAAAAGGATCACGTGAGCCTGTCTGCAGGGTGGGTGGACTTCCTGTGTCAGCACGGAGCCCCAATAGAACCCACAGGGAAATCCCTTCGCTCTCAGGTGGCTTGCTGGTGGCCTCCGGACCGCAGGTTTCTGGGTTGGATCTGGCGGATCTCCTTTTCAGCTGTACTTTAGCTAAACTTAGATGGAATAATGCTTGGCTTCGTAGATTGTAAAATAACCTTAGATATTTTAACTAGGATAGCTAATATTAATATACTTGAAGATTAAATGCACTAGTCTAAGAAAACTAACTTAAGATGACTAAACTAACGGTCTATCCTTTCTCCATCTCTGGCTCCCTAACCTCTCTCCTCTAACTGTTTTCCTCAACTCATCTTCTCCAACTCCTTCTCTAACTGCTCTGACCTGAACTCCCAAAACTCAACTGGCAACTCTAAAACTGGCAAACTGAACTGTGTCTGCCCAGTTTAAACTATTAGTCCCTGTGGCCTGTTTGGCCCCTGAGCTATGATTGGCCCTGTGGCCCAAATGTCTGTGTTTTGATTGGTCTAGGAGCAATTTCAAACTTTGGTGGGGATTCACAAAGGGCCATAAACCCCCCCCCTCACATGGTCAGCATGCTTCAGAATTTTTCTAATAGATCAAACCAAAAGAAAACTCAATTAAACAGTGGATCAAAATACATTTTTCAGCATATCAGTTTGTGATGATAAATTCAGGAAACACAATCTAACAATTGAATCACAATAAATGTAATATATATATATTGCCCACAAACAGTTTTGTAATACTCAAGATAATCTTAGAAATACAATGATGGATGGTACTCTGTCAGAAAGAGATCAAGAGTCATGTTATTATTTAAACCCAATTAAATCACTTAAAAGATAATACATGGTTAAACCACTGATAACCAAATAAAGCTAAATTATCAAATGCTAATTAAACCTTGTTGATTCAGACTTGAATGTGTAGGAGAATTCAATCAGGACACATCCAAACACATATACCATATACCAGACACATATACCATTATCTAGTAAACATTCTATAAAACACCTTTTTTATATAGTCAATATATATGTATTTTAAGCAAAATCTTCTCAGTGAGAAATTCCTCCCCTTTGCTGAGTGTTTAGATAAGCGGTTGGCGTCGGAATTTACGATGGTGGGGGAGTAAAGATCTTTCTGCACCCCACAGAATTTGAGCCTGCAATGTTGAAAATGGAATCCCAAGCTTAGACCATTTCTGTCAACTTATTTCTTAGTGCTTTGCAGAAATAACTAGGCACAAACCCCTAAATTGGTACAACATTTGGTGAATTAACAATTTCCAAGGCATTAATTAAGTTTTGACACTCTCTTAAGTCCGCAGTCCCGTCCTAGTGATGCAAATGTTGCAAATGTGTTGCAAATGTTCCAAATGTTTACATTAACTCCGAGGTTTATGACTTGGAGGAATGTAAACAGAATTTTACCCTAAACTCGCATTTAGGGCTCTCGGGCGAGGCTGAGTGAAGAAATAGTCAGTAAATGTCATTTTGAAATTTAAGGTTGTTTGAAAAAAAGATTACTCCAAGGTTTTTTTAGAGTGTTCTGGGTTCGAAGTTTCCTTATAGGCCGTAAAGTGGGGGTAGTGTGTGTTTGTGTCCAAGCAATGAAGAAATCCTCTGGTTAATCCACTACAATGGCAATGCTGTTGATAAGTAGCAAAACCAGGTGGTTGCTTTGCTGTTTGCTAAGTATTTAGAAATCCGTTTTATGAAAACACACATCAAACCAAAAAACATGCATGATGCCCCTCCTGATGAGACAGAACAATCTGGAGTTGGAATTGTGTCAATTTCTCTAAATCTGTGGTAAACGTCAGCGGACAAACAATTCAGAATAATTAGCAGAATCAATAAATGTAAAATATTAAACATTTAATATAAATCAGTTAAAATAACTCAATCTGTTTTTCTCAGGATTTAGTCAGCACTGGGTTTCCTAATAAGCCAGGTTGGATTGTTTTAAACAGCATTTTGTAGATTTGTACACACACCCCACTGGAATGAATGAGGAACTGGCTGCATTTTCTTTTCTTAAGAAAAGAGACAACCAGTTAAAACCAGTTGGACCACATTTTACCCACATTAAACATCAACAGTCAACAGCATATAGAACAAGGTCCAATCAAATTCACCTGTAGCCCATTATCACACTGATATAAAAAAAAAAATAACTACAAGAGAAAACAAGTGTTTAGATTATAAAATGGATTAACAAATAGCTAACAGCTAGCTCTTAATTTTAGCATTCACAGCAGCATTTATAATAGCACCTGGAGGATATAACTGACAACTTTTTTATTTCAAATTTAATAAAATGTTTAAAATAATAATAGTAAATATGGTTTTACTTTTTTGCTGCGTCAGGCTTAATAACATACAAGCAGTATAAAGAACTGAATATTTTGAGGATATTTAGAGTCTATAACAAAAAGCTAAACACTCATTTTTAGTTACAAGAAGCTGAAACCCTGGATTTAAGTCATCACTGCAGAAGGAAAACAGCTGCTTTACTACTTATAAAATTACATTCTCAAAACCTTTTCTCAATCTGTAGTTTAACTGTTTCCTCTTAGTCCTGTTTTTATACCCTCCCCTCCATTCCTATTCACATAAAATACCTCAGTAATAGTGGGGTAACAGATCACACATCTCACAGATTCTTCCTGTTTATAAAGATCTGGCATGATCTTCGTACTGAAGTGTAAGAGTGAGGGGATTTTGTGGCTCAAGCTCTTTCCTGTTGTCAGTGTTGGAGTATGAGGCCAGGTCTGCAGTGATAAACACCCCAGTAGATGTAGTTATATCTTTATCCTGCTCTGATTCTGCAGTAAAGGGCTGATTAAATGATGTGGTGAGAAGTCGTGTGTTGTTCTTCTCCCGGTTTGATCTCTGAAACAGGGTGATGAAGATGTAAATGTGTAGCTGCGCTGGACGTACTGTAGCAGTCATATTGTTTTCCTTTAATATTATTACTGTATCAGACTTTATTATGTTGTGGTTAAAACTGATGGGGAAGTTGCCAATGCTTTTTGGCTCCTGGGGGTTGCCGTAGTTTTGAGATAGGGTTGTTTTGGGAGTAGGGAGAGCGCGCCTGCGAGCGAGGGAGTTTTTTTCTTGCTGAGGAGTTCTGATCAGGTGGAGTAAAGTGGAATATTTTGCACTCTTGTCTCGGTTGTTTTTCTTTAATTCCTCCAAGTAACACCGCGAGGTTACATTACTGTTAGTGTAACAGAGTTCAAACATACAAGTGTTTTATTGTTAGAATTCCCCAAAATTCTTCTCCTTATATTCTGCCTGTATTGATATAGAGTGGCTGGGTTGGAATGGCTCCTCCCCTTTTCCCCTCTTATATTTCCTCCCCTCACCCTGCCTCTTCCCTTTCTGTACATGATGTGTAATGGAGAGGTAGGTGTCAGAAACTGCTTTGATTTTAATCCAAAATAATCCTATATTTTAATATAATCGTAAAACTCCAAATTGTTCTATATATGTCCCCAAGTTTATTAACAACTATTGTACATTAAAATATCTTGCTAGTAATCAATATTAAAACTTTTAGATGCATGGTTGTGCACTGCTAATGCTACAGCACATGGTCTATGCTAGCATGCAGGCTAACTAGCTAATTATTCCCTGTTTTTATATGCTTTTATACTTAAGAGAGGAGCGGAGAGGAGAAAAGAGGTGCCAATCTAGCCAGAGCTAAAGCCTGTTTCTGTTTATCTGTTTATCAGGTATGAGGAGTTTTATTTTATGTGTTAAAAAGTTTTGTAGAGCGCTTAGGCTAAGTGGCTAAATGGCTGAGCTAATTATGCTAGTTTGAGCATGGTCTAACCTATTAAATGCTAAGCTAAATATCTTTGACTCTGTTATTAAGTTTTATTATCTTGTAAGCTTGTACATCTCTGCAAATATGCCCTTTCTGTACATGATGTGTAATGGAGAGAGAGGAGCGGAGAGGAGAAAAGAGGTGCCAATCTAGCCAGAGCTAAAGCCTGTTTCTGTTTATCTGTTTATCAGAATAAAATCCAGTAAAAGACACAACGCAGAGTCTGTCATCTCTAACCACCGGTTACATTAGTATGTTTTATAAAGGTAGTATTTTAATTTATTTTTCTGGTGCGCACCATCTGTATTCTCATCTTTTCTCGCTTTATTCTCCGACTTCTCATCGCCTGCTTCGCCTGTGTGGCTCCGCGCTCTCGCATCTGCACAGATCTGATTGGCAGAGGAGAGCGTTTGGTGATCTTACAGCACACGTGATTGGTCTGTAAGTTTACTGCGCTGCAATAAAGCACGTAAACCATAAAGACAATAAACTCTCCGCTGCTTTAAATGAACACTGTCAGAATTAAATCCTTCTCAGTAGTTTATCGGTTTGTGTCCGGATTGGACAACGTCTGGCTCCGGACTGCGGTCCGCCTATTAGTGACCTCCGCTCTAACCTGTTGGGCATTTCATTGTCATTTCCTTTGGCTGCACAGCAAATTCTGTTTTTTGGAGTAAACTCTGTGAGAGTTAATATCAACTAATTTTAAGTGTATATGCGTGACCATCAACAGATATGACATATGACAGAGTTAAAGTAACTCTTTTCTGGGAGTTTTTGGCCTTTTAACTCTGTAAAACACAGCTCTCAGCTGCTAGAGTTAATTTTATTTATTAAAATGTTATTAAACTAATATTATAAAAAAAAACATTGTAATATTTTAAAACCCTGGAATATTTAGGAGTAGAAATGACAACAAAAAGCATCATTACTGCTTACAGTAACAATTTCATGCTCAACAAGTGTATGCCAGTGTATTTTTCCATTGCATGGCAGCTCTAATCCTGCAATGCAGTTCTCAGTGCATTGCCAGCACTTTGTCACATTTTACAGTACAGAAGATGGTAACTTGCTCTTATAGCCAACAACACAACAGCTAAACAAACAACCATTATATAAAATGTAATGGAAACACCTAATGAAAGGAAGCCCTGGTGGGCAAGACTACACACTGATGATGAGCTAGGATTGGGGGACACGCCCATTAGAGAGTTCAGTCACGCTCAGGCTGAACCTCAAAACAAACAGCTCGGGATAATTTTCATCCATCAGTCTCTTAATGTTTGACATTCTGAAAGAGTCCAATTATAAAACAGCACAGTCTGTGTTGCGCTGACTGTCAATTTTCCTATTTATGAACTTCTCCCAAGTTTCCTCCTGTAAATCCATCACTCTCCTCCTGCTCTTTTCCAGTTATTCCACTCCAATCTCTCGCTCCATTCCTTTAAGTTTTGCTTTCTTTGCTGTAAAGAGCTTTTCCAAATATGATTTGTATTATATGATATTAGTGTGACAATGTTCTTTATTAAGGAAAAAAGAAAAAGAAGAGTTTATTTTTGTTACTGGTTTGTTTCATAATTCTTTTTTAAATTGGTATTGTAATATATCTATGCAAGAACTGTTGAGTGAAGCGATTTTATTTAAAAATGTCATGTGTAATAAATGGTAGAATCTTACAAGTGTCTCCTTGAAATTGCTATCTTATTGTGTTTACTATGAATATGAATCTATTTTATTCATATTCATATTTTACTAGTTACATATACTTAAAGTTAAGCTAGATTGGTGTATTTCTATTTTCTATTAATTTAGAATGAGATTTATTGAGAGATTTTAGCTCTTATGCTCGATTTTAGTAATATTTAAAAAGTTGTTTTAGCCATTATAAGCTTCAGGTTGTAAGAAAATCAGTGTTATCTCAGCACTGTTGTCTCTGTCGCTGTGTGGGAACTGCTAAATGACGTGTTTTAAGAGTTTGCTGATGACAAATATCTAGCAGTTTTAATATATAATTATAAATATGGTAATGTTAAAAATAATGTGTTGTGACTGGACGTTAGATATAGCTACATCCAACCTGACATTAGATAACCTTTACAAAGATTTCATACTAAATTAGTTTGTTATGACTGTGGCTTATTCACAGTTATTATTAAATAAAGATTTGGTACGATGGTGATAAATTTTATGCTTTATGAAAACTCTGAATTCTCTTCAACCTCACCCCAACAATCAGCAGCCATGGGCTCCTATAAGCAGCTGTCTAGCTCTCTAAACAAGTGAAAACATGTCTGTTAAGCATGGGGGTGGATGAATGCTTAAAATAATTAAAGAAATATGTCTTCTTTAACTCTTATGTAACCAATGAAGTGCTGTTAGTGCAGCAACAGAACCTACAAAACTGAGACAGTACACATGCAAATATATATTGCAGACCGTATGAACCCAAGATATGTCATGTCTCCACTTTCATTTATTAATATACATCCTTTTCTGCATTTCTGCCTTTTTTCTTTCCTTGTTTTTCAGTTTTGTTTGAAAACTTCTCTGGTGTGCACTTCTAAATCTGGGTAATGGTGACATCTGCAGGACAGAGGCAGCACTGCATGCGTCTGTACAGAACCTCAACACTGTAGAACTGAGGGTCAATAAAATAATAACAGGATAACATCACTACCTATTATTCATTTACTTATAATTATTCATCTTCTACTATTAATTATTTAGTACAGTGGTACTTAAGGCATCCTGAGGTGGTACACCAGCAGTGATGTCAGTAATGCCTTACTTTGTAACACGTTACTTTAATTACGTTACTATTTCCAGACCAGAAATCACTTAAATAGAACCTGTCTGACAACATGAAGCCGATAAAAGATCTCAAAAAGCAGCACATTATTATACCCTGATCTGAAGAAATTCAACAACAGATGAAAAAATAAAGTCATTGATCATCTATCAGTCTGGAAAAGGTTATAAAGTTATTTCTAAAGCTTTAGGACTCCAGAGAACCACAGTGATTCACTATTATTCACTAATGGAGAAAAAACTTAAAACACTGGTGAACCTTCCCAGGAGTGACCAGCCGGCCAAAAGAAATAACTCCAAAAGCTGTAAGAGATGGAATCAGGAATTCTTCTGTTTACCAGACAATCCTGAAGGAGAATATCTGTCCATCTGTTCGTGATCTCAAGCTCAGGTGAACTTGGGTTCTGCAGCAGGACAATGATCCAAAACACACAAACAAGTTCACCTCTGAATGACTTAAAAAACTAAATGAAGGTTTTGGAGGATCTAGTTAAAGTCTGATTGAGATGCTGTGGATGATCTTAAACAGGATGTTTATGCTGGAAAATCCTCCAGTGTGTCTGAATTAAAACAATTCTGTAAAGAAGAGTGGAACTAAATTCCTCCACAGAGATGTGAAAGACTCGTTATCAGTTGTCATTAAAGCGTGAATACAGTTATTGCCACCAAGAGTTATTAGATTTAGGAAGCAAATAATTTTCACACAGGGCTAGATTGGTTTGGATATTTTTTTTTCCTTTAGTAAAATAAAATGATCTTTTATAAAGTGATTTTTATATTTACTCAGGTTATCTTAGTCTGATATTAAAGTTTAATAATCTGAAAAATATCAGTATGACAAAAAAGCAAAACCAAAATAAATCTGTAGGGGCAAATACTTTTTCATGCCACTGTATGTATCCAGTTTTATAGTCATTTTTATCTCTTATAAACTTTCTTTTCTTAGTTTATTTTATTTCCTTTTCATATTCAGTGAGTCTGATGTCAGTGTCCTACATTTCTTTTAACACTTCTATTCTCTCTGGCAAATGGAGTTTTTCCTTTTAATTACTGTTTTTATTTACTTAAATTACCAAAAACTTTTTTTCAATTGCAGTTTCATTATTTTGTTCATTTTCATTAACAATAAAAACCTTTTATTTTGAAATTGTGTAAAATTATCGTGATGTTTAATTGGAATGCAGGTGTAACGTAATTTCCAGATCCATCATCAGATTTCTGAGGTAAACTGAACACAGCACATGATAATCTCACATCTGAAGAAGAATTTAATATCAGATTATCAGTTTCTGTACAGAATATTCTCAGATATCAGATACAGGACGCTCATAATCATTTCATATAACAGATTTCTGTGATGAAGCTTAAAAATCACTGAGATCTTCAGAGCTTCTGTTCACTGATATCTGTCCTATTTATATTTATAATATTTACTGTTCTTAAACAATAAACTCACAATCATAAACAATATATTTACAATCATATCTATTTAATTACCAATAATAAACAATAAACTCACAATCA